>NW_028094271.1:0-847 GCF_014824575.4 Sturnira hondurensis
ATCTATTGCTTGCTCTTTGTTGCAGCCCCCAGAGTCCTTCCATGATGGCCTCTGGAGTGAATATGTCTGGCTTAGGTTGCCCCTCCTCTGAGGGGACTTACCCACCAACAACATAGACCATGCTGTGGGGGCGGGGAGAGGAAACTGAGGCAGCATTTGCTACCAGAGACAAGCTTTGTCTCCTGTGGCTCTCGAAGGTCACTCACTCATCCTTAGCCACCGGGAGTAGAGTTACAATTCCTGAAACCAGAAACACTTTCTGGGTTTTTATGAGTCACAGAAATTATCATCACACTTAAACCATTATTACAAGATAACTGTGTTTCTGTTGAGTATACGCCAGACCCTATGTGAAAATTTCTCACAATTTTTGTGACATCTAACTTAATATTTAAAAAATATCTTCTTGGAACTAGCTTGTCTACATACAAATGGTGTGTTTTGGAAAGACAGGTTTATATTGTTGCAGTTCAGCAGGCAGTGGCAATAATGGAAACAGACAATGTTTGTAAGGACTGTGTGCCATTGTGTGTACATTACCATAGTTAATCCTACAGAGTAGGTACAATTATTTCCCACATTCTACAGTGAAGAGAAGTAATGCTTATAATTTAAAGAAATTGCCAAGCTCAGATGATTAGTAAGAGGTGGAGTTTGGATTTTAATGCTGATGTGCTGACTGCCGTGGCTGAACTCTTCATCGCATATCCGCATTATCTCTCAGTAGACTCATGTAGGGTAAAATGTTAAACACTCAAATTTCTAATTACTCTTGCTGAATATTTATGTGCACAATTTGATAATGTACAGTTTTACAAATTTATCACATGATTCTGCTGATTGCGAC
>NW_028094272.1:0-968 GCF_014824575.4 Sturnira hondurensis
AATGAGAAAGTGAAATCTTTGGCGGTGGAAGCTTTCATCACAGATTACGTGGCCGCTTTTGGAGCTGAGTTCACCTCGGTACATCCGGAGACCTGACAGCTCCCGGGCGTGGGGCTGCCGTGTGCTCTGTAGGGTGTGTTAGCAGCTTCCCAGGTTCTGGTAGCACTGTCCTCCCAGGTGTGACAACCCAAAATATCTCCAAACACTGTCATACGTTCTCCGGGGGCCAAATTGCCTCCAGCTGGGAACCACTGCCCTAGAGTGGTGGTGAGGTGTCAGCCGGCGCTGCCTTCGAAGTCGTGATAGTGTGAAAATCTGTCAGTCCTGACACAGCAGTAATCGATCACCATGTCGTGCTCATAGCTTAATGGACAGGAACTTATACTGTGCAGTCCGTGCCTAGGAATAACTTACTTATAATCATCCGTTACAGTGTACAGACTATGTGCTGTGTACAACCTTAGGTATTAAATACTGTGCTTCCAGTTCTGCAGTGTGAATACTGAAATCAAGACCTAAATCAAGTTCTAACTCTCAAAAGGCTCATTTTGTAAGGTCGTTAGCTGTCTTACTATTTTCATATACCAGCCTTATATCTGGCTTAGGTCTTCCCTTCCGATTTATTCTTTAGATAAAAAGTTTTTCTCCCCAGCTGCTGTAGCAAAGTACCGCGCACGGGGTGGCTTAAAGCAGTAGCACGCCATCCTCTCACGGTTCTGGAGGCGGAGGTCTGAAGTCCAGGTAGCGGCAGGCCGCACCCCCTCCGAAGGCTCTAGGAGCGAACCTGCCTTGCCCTTCCAGCTCCCGCTCACTCCTGGGGTTCCTTGGCTTGTAGCAGCCTAACTCCAGTCTCTGCCTCTGTCTTCACATGGCTTCTTCTCTCCTGTGATTCCATGTCTCTAAACCTGCCCCCCCCCCACTGCCGTTGTCATATCAGCACACAGGTTACTGCATATAGGAGCCACCCT
>NW_028094273.1:0-2024 GCF_014824575.4 Sturnira hondurensis
GATACATCACGATTAAAATGCCAAAGGTTAAAGATAAAGAGAGAATCTTAAAGAAGTATTCCGAGTCAGGAAAGGTAAGGACCTACATCCAAGATGACTCCAGCAAAGCTCTATCATTTAGAATGGAAGGGCAGATAAAGTGCTTCCCAGGTAAGGCCAAATTAAAGAAGTTCATCATCACCAAGCCCTTATTATACCAAATGTTGAAGGGAATTACATAAGAAAAAGATCAAAACTGAACACCTAAAGGGCAACAAAATCATAATTATCAACAGCCGAACATAGAAAACAAGCCAATCAAACAACAAGAACAGGAACAGAATCACAAAAGTGGAGATCACTCGGAGGGTTAACGGCAGGGAGGGGGTGGGGGGAGAACGGGGAGAAAGGTACAGGGAGTAAGTAGCATAAGTGGTAGGTAGAAAACAGACAGGAGAACGTCCAGAACAGTGTAGGAGATGGAGAAGCCAAAGAACGTACGTGCATGGCCCGTGGACAAGAGCTCAGCGGGGAAATTGCTGGTGGGAGGGGCTGTGCAGGCAGACGGAGCAAGGGGGAAAGAACTGGGACAACGAAGAGCTGCATCAACAAAATATATTTTAAAAAAGAAAACCACGCACGCACTGGAGCACAGTTGGCTGAGCTGAGTGACATCCCTTTCCTTTGGTTTCTCCCGGGGGGTTCGTGCTAAGATTTCCCGTTCGGTTCAGCGTGCTCTCTGGCCAGTGGCAACCGCCCCTCTTCTCTTCCCACTCGACAGAGACCCCTGTGCAGCCTAAAGGGGGGATGACAATGCACAGGAACTGAACGGCGGACTGCTGGAAGCTGAGAGGGGTTCCTCACATGGCTGATGGATCGCGTGGAGGAGGAGAGTCTAGCAAGGGGTCCATGTGCTGCTTCTACCGCGAGGCAGCCCCGCACCTGAGAGGAAGGGGGAGATCCCACGCACTGTCCTCTACTTTGTTCGGGTGCACAGGCGTGAGCATCCGCTGAGCAGGGAAGGCCTGCTCCTGGAACAGAGGTGGGCTCCCTCCCACTGCGACCCGTATTCCTTCAGGCAGAGGTGTGACGGTTTAGGTCCCTTCCGTAAAGCGCTGTCAGTGGGCGGAGACACACAGCCCCGGTGGCACACCTGCAGGTGGGGGAACCAAAGTTCCGCCACCCCCAAGCCGCCTGTACGGGTCATTGATTTTAAGCTGCTTATTAAGGAACAAAAGACACAGAAAGGACAGGGAGGGCCCCCTTTCTGTCCAAGATAGAAAAACCTGCACAGGAAATCTTGGGGGGCAGGTACCTGTTACCCACAAATACTCTGTCCTGTTCTGCCATGTGTGTTCCGCTCTTCCCAACCTGCAAGTTGTCAGTTCTTGTAACAGTGGGGGTTGTCACAGTGGAGGTTTTCACAGTGAGGGTTGTCACAGTGGGGTTGTCACCCACCCATCTCTCTTCTGACTGTTTTTCTGGGAGTGCCGACTTGGACCCGTCTGTAGCTCATAGAGGAACAGCAGGTGCATGTTAGAATCCTGGGACCTGACTTCAGAAGATCTGGGCCCGACCTTCAGGCATCCCAGCTCCGGGAGATTTGCTGACCTTCAGCCATGGATCCGGGATGGTATGAAGCCGGGATGACCAACCAGGATGACACACACCAGACCGTCACTTGCCTCACCGAAGTGGACTGTGCTCGTTGGCACGTAGGGAACCTTCAACCCCCTCCCTTGATCTCTTTGTTCTGTTCCCCTCTCCCTCCTTATAGAAACCTCTGCCTCCTCTGAGAGGGGAGATGGGCTCTGAGACCCAAGTCCCCACCTTCCAGGTGGCCAGCGTCTGAACGAACCGCTTCCCTGCCCATCAGCACCTGCCTCTCCAGCACTGGCTTTCATAGCAGCCACACCTGCGCTTGGCTACATTCTCACTTCCGAAATCTCAGACCCCACGCCCCCAACCCCCCAGCTTGCTCCTTTGTCCAAAGTGTCTTGTGTGCCCACCGCTGCCCCACTGTCTTTGGAACTGCCTGCGTGAAC
>NW_028094274.1:0-561 GCF_014824575.4 Sturnira hondurensis
ACTCTGCGCTTCAACTTTTATGGATGAGGAAAGCACAGACCGTATTTCAGGGTCGCCTCCTTGGACTAACGCTTTAAGGATCCGAGGACCTCACAAACGTGAGGGTTGAGTAACAAGGACATGCTTTTCAGGGGTTTCCGGTGCAAGGAGGTCTATAGCTGTCTGTACTATATCCTGCTGCTTCTGTATTGGGTTTCCCCAACTCGACCTTCCGTGGAAGGCTCAAGGACAGAGATGGTGATGAGTTTCTTCCTAATGTCACACTACACAGGTCCATACATGCTCCCCCTGCCCATCAATATGTAATGCACATACAATGCACATGTGTGCAACAAGCGCATGTATACACAGCACATGCACACCCATCTACAGGCATGCACCCGTCCACATACACACCAGCACACACATGCATGTGTGCACATAGGCACACCCTGGGGCACTCGGGTGCACATGCTCACGTCCTCCAAGTTCAGGTTTCTGCACCTGCAGGGGCTGGGCCAGTCCGCACCGCCTGCTAGACTGACAAGGCCGTGAGTGAGTCACCAAACACGCTGACTGTTA
>NW_028094275.1:0-4539 GCF_014824575.4 Sturnira hondurensis
ATAAACAGATTTAATTGTATTGAGAGGAAATGTATTCTTTTGGCAAAAAAAAGTATGATTAATAAATGATAGGCATAAAGAAAACAAAGCAAAAAAAAAGGTGAAAAAGGAATAGTCACCTCCCTGTTGATTAAGATCAATCAACAGGGGATCTAAGCCACATGGATCTTAATCCCCCTGATTAAGATCAACAGGGGATCTAAGCCACATGGCAGTGGCTTCAACTAGAAGATGGTTTCTCGTGCAGAAGTCCAGAGACTGGCAGGGTCCAGAGCTCTTAGTGTGCTGTTCCATGGTGGCAGAACCTAGGCTGCTTCTCTCTTGTTGTTCTGCTATCTCCAGCATGTGGCTTCCACTTCATAATTCAAGAATTCAAGCCATTACATCCACATTCCAGCAAGCAGAAATAAGAAAGGGACAAAAGGGAGAATGAAACCTCAACACTGCTTTGAGATCACTTGCAGCAGGTCATTCATACACTAACACGTCCCAATGGCCAGGACTTAAGTCACATGAATGCATGGACCTACATAGGTTCTATTACTAATTCTTTTTTAAAGGAGGAGAATAATTGATACCGGAAAATGGCTTTCAGTCTCCACTCACTTCCTCCAGCACTTTCTATTTTCCATTCTCTACTTTGTTTTTCCTCACAGTATTTATTATTCTCTGATATATTTTCTTTTCACTTATTTATCTCTTTCCCCCAACCTGTAAGATCCAAGAGGACAGGGCCTTTGTCTTTTGTTCAACCCTGTACCTGTTTCTGGAAAAGTGTTCCAAGTATAGAAGGAATTTAATAAATATGGGTTGAATGAGACAATGAATTAACTCCATTGTTGTCTAAAAAATAAATTTAAACATAAAGATCCTGTCTGAGCACAAATGATACTCTGTTTTGTGTTGCTTGGTAGAAATGGATGCCCATCAACTAGGAAAACTGAACTACCCACTCTGAGCTGGTTGGCCAAATGTCCCTTTAGTTTTTTCTGTAAAAGACACAGTTTTCATTTTTACCAATAATTTTATTGATTTGGATATTTTGGGTATGTCAGCTATCTCCCAGGTGGTATAACATTGATTGTATTTAATTCCTGTCTTGATTTGATCGCTATGAACTTCAGCTGGTCCCGCCAACTGTGGAGCATTGTCCAGAGAGAAATCTCCAGCAGAAAACTTCTGAAACCACTTTTGACACCTTCAGTCAGTTACAGCACCTTCACACACTGCACAAATCTTTTTTGCATTTCAATTGTATTTTTACCTTTTTTTGAAATAAGAAAGCTTAATATGCCAAAATGTTGTTTATTTTCTTCCATCTTCAGTATTAAAATGGCTATACAAAAATTCACCAATTTTGATACATTTTTTAAATGTACGCTGATATGTCAGCTGTCACAACACAATCTAACAAAATTGTTTCAAATGAAGGTAAAAACAACTAAGTGCCATAGCCATCTTACAGAAAAAAACAAACAAACTTTCTGGCCAGCCCATAATTTTAGAAAGCCTCCATTCCTCTGAACAGATGAAGTCAAAACCTGCACAGGGCAGGACCACTAGAGCCTCAGGTGACACCCACGTAATAAATCACCAGTGTACACAGTATTATTTCAATGCAAGCTGTTACACAAGGGAACTATTGTGTGTAACTTTGTGCTTAATTATGTATTGTGTGAAATAATATAATGAGTAAGAAGATGTGAATATTAATTAATGTAAATTAATGTGATGATTAACTGTTCTTAATGTGAGCATTATCAGATGTGGGACGAGAAGTGTATTTGGAGGGAGTGGCAGGTAAGAAACCTAAATCCTCATTTTCCAAGCAATAGATCTATCTATATCGAAAAATATCAAGAAATACCAGAAAATGCCTACAATTTGGGGGGGAGGGGCGGGGAAACAAGTCTTAAAAGAAACACATGAAATGTTCAAAGTGTTGAGGGCAAGGGTAACTAGCCAGAACATAGCTGTAAGGAAGCAAAAGGTGTTTTACTAACTAACGCAAAGAGGCTCCAGGACACGCCTGAAGAGCAGGGTGTGTTCCAGGATGTGGGTTAAGAGCAAAGGTTAGTCAGGCAGATAGCCATCTGGACAGTCACTAGGGAGGGAAACTTTGCCCCTGTGCACGAGCTCAACTGACCAATCAGGTAAAGGAGCATGAGCCAGTGCACGAGTTAACTCACCAATAATAAGTAACCCTATTGTGCTGCTGAGCCAACCGCTAACCGCCACATCTGCTTCTGTATCCAGCTTGCTTGCGCGCCTCCATAAAACCCTANAGCCCTTGCGGGCGCCGTGTCTCCGGACACTTTGGAGAGTTCGCCCCTGCGCAGGTTAAACTTGGCCAATAAAGTAACATCTTTGGAACCCCGAAAGTCTCCATCCGACATTTGTTCTCGCGGTTGGTGAATGCAACATTTGGAGGCCCCAGCGAGATTTCCCTTTGTGGAGTTTGGGTTCGGAAGACTGGACGGGCAGCCCGGGCTGAGTAAGTATTTGTGAGGATCCTCTTTTGGTTTTGGGAGGTCTAGACCGGTTGGCCCTGAGATGGTAGGCGAGACGTTGCCGGCATTCCATCCAGGGGCTCCCAAGGAGGGGACGCCCTCGGGAGTTGTGACTGGGTCACATTTGGTATTATTTTCAATTTTGCGCCTGCTTCCGGATTGCGCTGCGCTGCGCCGCGCCGCGACCGTCTGAGAGTGATCGTATGCCTGAGAACCGCGGTTCGCTTTTGTGTGGGTGTGAGAGACGAGTGTGTGTTTTGGCGACTGGTTTCTTAACTCTTTTGATTTCACCTCTCATTTTCGAGATCCCGAAGGTCATCCAATATATAAAGATGGGCCAGAGAGAGTCCGTGCCTGGGACCCCCCCTTGACTGCTTGCTAAAGAATTTTTCTGACTTCCAGAGGCGCGCAAGCGGCTACGGGGGACCTCCGCCGGACCCAGAGTTCCTCCGAACCCTTTGCCAGCTCGAGTGGCCCACCTTTAATGTTGGCTGGCCCACGGAGGGCACCTTTGATCTGCCACCCTGTTTGCCGTCCGGGCAACCGTGTACAGGGTCCCCCACCCGGACCAATATTTGTACATAGACGTCTGGGTGGATATTGCCACTGAGCGCCCAGGTTCTATTGGAAGATGCGTGCAGACAAACCGGAGGGGTAGGAAGGCAATACGAGTTACTTCTAAGCCCAGGCCAGGGGGTGGGGAGGAATCTGGCGATGGTCACGCCCTGAGGAAACCGCTGGGTAAGCCCAGGCTTTACCCGGTGCTCCCAGGGCAGCCGGAAGACCCACTCGATCCTGTGAATGCTCCACCTCCCTACCCTCTCCCAGAAAAACCAGATTCCACCCACCTGGGAGGGGATAGAGTATTAAGTCCACCACATACCCGCGGAGGCACACCTTATGGGGAAGGCGCCATAACCTCCAGCGGGGCTCACAGCCCTCCGGCGGGAGATAACACTGCCTCCGCCATTTTGTTTCCAAGGGAAGCGCCGGCCATTTTGCCGCTGCGAGAGGCGCCCCCAGCCCTGGAGGCCTCTCCGCGCGCTCCTCCCCGGCTAATTTATGTACCCTTTTGCACTAGTGATTTATATAATTAGAAGCATCAAAACCCCCCATTTTCGGAAAAGCCTCAAGGGTTAATCTCCCTCCTTGAGACCATTTTTAGAACCCACCAGCCCACGTGGGATGACTGTCAGCAAATCCTGCAGACCCTCTTCACACCAGAAGAAAGGGACAGGATTATTAGAGAGGCTGCAAAAGCTGTCATGGGAGAGGAGGGCGGCACAGCAGCGAGGAGGAGGGAGCTAGAAGATATCCTCCCCTCTCAGCCACCTAATTGGGACTCCAATTCCAGTGGGGGAAGGGAGGCGCTCCTCCAATATCGCAAGGTTCTACTCAGGGGACTAAAATCGGCAGCTAGGAAGCCCACCAACTTCAGCAAAGTCAGTGAGGTCATACAAGGACGAGAGGAGTCCCCTGCTGCCTTCCTAGAAAGACTTATGGAGGATTATAGGGTATACACCCCCTTAGATCCAGAAGCTCAAGAAAACCTACGGCGCAGGAGTGCCACACCCCTTGCTGGAGGGACAAGAGACACCGCCATTTTGTCTCTCCGGGAAGTGCCACTGGTGTGGGATGCTCCCCCCGCGGGTGCAGCCAGGCCGCATCCAGGGCCGAAGCCCCACTGCCGCCGCGCCCGCCTCCGAGCCTCCTCTGTGTGTCCGCGGCGGCGTGGGCCGATTCGGCCATGCATCGGTCTGGGAGCCGGCAGCCCGCCCTCTGTGAGGGAGGGCGGCGAGTCCAACACTTCTTGGATGAAAACCTCGTCTGGCTCCTCCTGCCCCTGGCCCCGCTGAGCCGCTGTGACAACGTGAGTTCCACCCGGCCCCGCCCTTCGCCTCCACCGGTGATTTATGTAATTAGAAGCATCGGAGCCCCTGGGCGGGGCTCGGGGCAGCTGCGGGAAAGCCTAATGCTTGTGTGTTATTTTCGGAACTCTGTGTTTTAAGTTTTGTTCTGTATCTGTATC
>NW_028094276.1:0-705 GCF_014824575.4 Sturnira hondurensis
TATAGGCTCTGGGGCCTTGAGCTGTTCTTGAGTCGTAATGTTTGGTCTGTTCGCACCTGTTATGTATGAGGGGTGGAGCCTTAGGTGTTCACCAGGGTGGGGCAACACAGTTGCTGGGTTGTGATGCTGTATGCGGGGGTGGGGTCAGAAAGGGGAAAAAATGGCACTTTGCTCCACTCAGCTCTCTCGCAGATTTCTGTCCCCTCTGCAGCTTCCCACAAGCAAATCGGGGCCCTCTGGTGCTGGATCCCGGGTGTGTGGGCCTGTGTACTCTCCAGGACCCTGTGGGTCTCTCCAACGAACTCTCTGTGAGCCTGGGAGCCTCTCCCAGCCCCTGGATCCTGAGAAAATCTTTCTAATTCCCGTTGTTGGGGCCCTAGCCTGAGTGGTCTGTCTCACTGTCCGCTCCTTGGCTTGGTTTATCTGTGTGCGAATGTGTGACCACAGTCAGCCAGCCACCCCGCGCCTGAGGTCCACCAACCACTTCCGCCTCCACTCCTGGGTCGTTCGGACCAAACGATCTTTCCAGCCTGACCCCACTCCACCGCTGACTCTGCCCCTCTTACCGGTCTGGCTAAATGGTTTGTTGTTGTCGGACTTCCGTGCAGTTCAATTTTCACTGTTTTGGCTGCGTTTTTGTTACTAAAACTTTGCTGTTTTTAAATTTAGTTGTGGGAGGGGGCACAGTGTTTCTACCTATGCCTC
>NW_028094277.1:0-1486 GCF_014824575.4 Sturnira hondurensis
AACATATTTTTTCCCCTTTGTTCTTTATGTCTAGAGAGACCTTATGATGTTTCCTTTATCTTTAAAATCTAATAATTTTAGCAGGATCAGTTTTAGAGTTAACAATTCCAGGTTAAGTTTTCTAGTATCAAGTGGTCCTGAGGACTTTTTCTTTGTTTTGTATAAAGTTTTCCATTATTATAGTTTTAAATACAAGTTCTATTTTTTTTTGGTTTTCCTCCTTCAGAGACTCCACCTACATATATTAGATTTTCTCTCTCTCCTTTCAATTTCAGCAACTGTGTTTGACTATCTGCACTTCTTCAGAGATTCCCAATTACACATACCAGGTGGGACAGAAGTAGGTTTACAGCTCTTCATGTGGAAAGTAATACAATAATTCATAAACAACAAAATAAGAATAAACTGTATTTTGCATACTCACAACTGTACACCTCCTTTTGCCCCACTGTATTGGAAGTTATCACTGTCTCATACCAACCTCTCACTCACCCAGGCAGTCGTGCTAATGGGTCCTTGCATTTCCTTATTAACTGTTACCCTAAACAAGTGATAATGCTGAGACCCCTATTTTTATTGTCAACCTTAGTGTTTTACATTAGAGCTGAAATTCACCATCCAAAGACCAAAAGAACTGGCTAAACAAACTATCAATACCACATTACATAATTAATTATCTTCTTATGTATTTTTGGTGACTCACTATATATAGGTTAATTTGAAGATGAGTGGTGCTATGAAATAGTACAATTCTTTGGAAATCTGGGAATTCACCCTATTCCCTTCACTGTCTCATTAGTTTTCTCCTATTGGTTCATTTGTTTCTTCCTTCAAGATGCAGTACCACACAGACATGTTCCAAAAGCAGACACCAACAACATTAATACATGTTTAAATTGCATGATACTGAATGTTGCCGCCAGATGAGTTTCATCAATTTAATATATAAAAAATTCTGTTGTGTAATATAGCAACTTAGCATCCATTACCCTTGGAGAAAGCCAATAAATACAAATTTTAGTGAAGCACGTTATCATAGAAGTTCTAACATAGAAAGAAACTCAATGTGTGGATACCTCCTAGATAATTTTTCCCTTAAAAGCATTTCACTTGTGAATCTTTAATATCTTTTTGTCAGTCAAGAAAAGAGTCAATAAATTTCCATTTCTCTTAGCATTACATTAATTTGCTCCCATTTTCTACTAAAAAAACCAAGAAATTTATCTGAAGTAGTACTATCTATAATATGTAAGTGGTTGCTACTGAGATATTTAAATGAAATTTTTATTAAAAGACTTTTATAATTAAAAAGTAGAACCTAATCAACTAAACAAACAAATGAGCAAAATAGAACCAGAGACTTGGAAATAAAGAACAAACTGACAGTGACCAGGGGGGAGGGGGAAAGGGAATAATGGGGGAAAGAAGGGAAGAGGCAAGCAAAGGGACATGAATAGAGGACTCATGGGCATGGACAATGGGGGTG
>NW_028094278.1:0-764 GCF_014824575.4 Sturnira hondurensis
ACTTCCTTCTCCCCCTGCCCTAATTTGGGGTACTGAAACTCCGGAAAAGAAGTACAGGTCCTGTCCTGGCTGGTGTGGCTTAGTGGATTGAACGCAGGCCTGCAAACCACACGATCGCGGTTCAATTCCCAGTCAGGGCACATGCCTGGGTTGCAGGCCAGTTCCCAGCAGGGGACTCAAGAGAGGCAACCATACATTGATATTTCTCTCCTTCTCTCCTTCGCTTCCCCTCTAGAGAAAAATAAATAAAATATTTTTTTTTAATTTAAAAAGAATGTTACATGCTCCCTGGCTGCTGTAGCTCAGTGGATTGAGCACAGGCCTGCAAACCACATGATCGCGGTTCAATTCCCAGTCAGGGCACATGCCTGGGTTGCAGGCCAGTTCCCAGAAGGGGATGCACGAGAGGCAACCATACATTGATGTTTTTCTCCCTCTCTCCTTCTCTTCCCCTCTAAAGATAAATAAATAAAATCTTACAAGAAAAAAAAAGCACACATCCATGTTTCAGGTTGCTGGCACCATCAGCTATGCCACCATCCAGGCAGGATCTCCAGTTAATCCAAAGCCATGTGACACCTTCTCATGGTCCACTGGCAAGAGTTTTTTATACCCATTTTTCAGGCAAAGTCCCCCCTGCTTCCCAGTGGCCAAAGGGAGCACCCCAAGCTGCGTGGTCCTCTTCTTCCAAAGCTGCAGCGGTCTGCACTCTGCCCAAACCGCATGGCTCTTCTCTGCACCAGAGCTGTGGAGAGGGTAGGGTC
>NW_028094279.1:0-792 GCF_014824575.4 Sturnira hondurensis
TCCCTCAGACATTGTCCCACTCAACTTGAAAAATCACCAAAGCCATATCCAGGGGGATTTCCATACAAAGGCCGCTCTTGCCTCATGGTGCAGACTCTCCTAAATCTCTCAAACAGGCTGGAGGTGCCCTCTGCATGCTCTATACTTCTCACTTGGTGGCCCAGGCAAAGTGAACATTTTCTTTGTACATTTTTAATTGGTGTTCAAATACAGTTGTCTCCCATTTTTCCCATCCCTCCCCCTGAACACAACAATCCCCACTTCTCTCCATTGATCCTACCGCCTTCAGTTTTTCCTATGTGTCCTTTTTTAATTTAATTGTTGTTCAGGTACAGTTTTCTATCTTTTACTGCAATCAAAGCCCACCCCAACCCCTACCATCTCCCTCCCACTTACACTTCCCAATAGATTTTGTCCATGTGTCCTTTATACATGTTCCTGAAAACTCTTGCCCTTTCTCCTCATACCCCCTCCCACTGCCTTCTGTTTGCTGTCAGCTTGTTCTTTATTTCCATGTTTCTGTTTATATTTTGCTTGCTTCCTTGTTTTGATTATTACTTTCCTCTTATAGGTAAGATCATATGATATTTGTCTTTCACCACCTGGATTATTTCATTACCATAATGCTCTCCAGGTCCATCCATGCTGTCCCAAAAGTTAGAAGCTCCTTCTACACTAAGAACACAGAAACACGAACTGAAAAGAACCTATGAACCCCAATCTTAATAACACCACAATTGACAATAGCCAAATGCTGGAACCAACCTAAATGCCCATCAGGAAATGAATGGA
>NW_028094280.1:0-724 GCF_014824575.4 Sturnira hondurensis
TGTCGACCCATTACACATAGACTTAAGCTTCAAGCTATTTTCCAATAGAAAACACTAAATAAAAACATAGAGACTACATATCTCTAGCATAAGAATGGAAAATTGTGAAAATTCATTTCCATATATACTTAAAGAAGTTAAATATTACAGATACATGCAGGTTCTCCTTGTCCTATGTCCTCTTTGTCCCCCGTGCCAGTTCCCTTCTTTTTACGTCCTGTCCAGAAAGCTAAAGCTAATATGAATTTGGAATGTACTTTCCCCCTACAAATGAAAATGTCCTTCTATACTTGTAGATGTATCCATAAAAATATGTATAAATTGTGTTCCACTCCAAAACTGCTTTTCCCCCCATTCAACATACTTTTGCGAGCTTTCTATGTTGACATATCGATCTAGTCTGCCTCTCCTAACTTCTGTGTAAGATTCTGTCTTACTACAATGACAACACCACACTGAACACATCCATTTCCCATTTGATGGATATTTAGACTGCTTCTCTTTCTCTCTGCCAGAAAGCTGCAGTGTGCAAGTAAGCATCGTTGTACAGGTGTGTAAGTGTTTCCAGGTACATACCTTAACAGGCAATTTTCGGGCCACAGAAAATGTCCAACTTGAGCATTACAATGGATTGCTGAGTCAGGCTTCAGAGTGGCTATCTAGGGAATGAATCTGTGGGGGCCGTCCTTTGTCTGGTGCACACTTCAAAGACCACCACTGTGGC
>NW_028094281.1:0-1303 GCF_014824575.4 Sturnira hondurensis
CTTCCTCAGATTTGTATATTTTTTCATTGTGTTAATATACCTTAAAATTTATGTATCCCTTCTGCTACTGCTGGACCTTTGGATAGTTTCCAGTTTGGGACTATTTTGAACTGTGCCAATATGAACATTCTGGTACTTGTCTTTCAGTAAATGGTCATTTTAGTAATGGAATTGCTAAGTGATAGGTTTTGTATATATTGAGCTTTTGGAAGATTCTACCAAGCAGTATTCCAAAATAGATATATCAGATTGCATTCTCATCAACAATATATTGTATATTGCAATTGTCCCACATCCAGTCCAATATGTGGTGTTTTTTCAATTTAACCATTTTAGTACATGTAGTGAATTTAATTTTAATTTTTTAATGATTCTTGAAGATTAGTACTTTTCATGTATTTGTACATGGAGAAGTAGATATTTCATGTTTGCAGATTGTAATACCCCATATTATAAAGTTGTTAGCATATAAATGTGTAGGTTTAATACAATCCCTGTCAAATTACTAGCAACTTGAGGGGGTGGTGGGAGCAAAAACTAAGACACTCATTAAAATAGTCACATGGAAATACAAAGGACCAAGAATAGCCACGGCATCCTTAAAAAAGAAAAAAATGCTAAAACATTTCTACTACCATATATAAAACTTATTCTAAAGCTCTGGCAGTTAAGATAGTGTGGCATTTGTTCAAGGCTAGGCTCACTGATCGATGAAACAGAGTAGAGTTTAGAAAGAGACTTATATACAGTCACCTGATTTATGGCGAATGTGACAAGACACCACAAGCACTGGGAAAGGGGTAGCCTTTTCAGTAAATGGTGTTCAGTTGATTGCTATTCAGAGGGAAAAACATTTTGACCCCTTCCACATTTCATACATAAAAATGGATTATAGATTTAAGTGGGAAAGATTTTTGAAAATTAAGTTTTAGAGGAAAACCTCCTTATTACCTTAAAGTAGGCAAAGAATTCTTAAATAGGACACACAGCCCTGGCTGGTGTAGCTCAGTGGATTGAGCGCAGGACTGCGAACCAGAGTATCATGGTTCGATTCCCAGTCAGGGCACATGCCTGGGTTGCAGGCCAGTTCCCAGCAGGGAACGCACAAGAGGCAACCATACATTGATATTTCTCTCCCTTTCTCCTTCCCTTCCCCTCTAAAGATAAATAAATAAAATATTTTTTAAAAAATAGGACACACAATATTAACTGTAAAAGAAAAAATTAATATTTTACATTTAATATCAACAGTATATTAAAATTACATCAAGAGCACCATTATTAAGAGGACAGAAAAGCAGAA
>NW_028094282.1:0-761 GCF_014824575.4 Sturnira hondurensis
GGGGTTCACGTCCAGAGTTACTACAGTTTGTTATCTAACGTGACCAATTTCTAACGTAAAAGTTTTGAGACACACAAATAAACAGGAACCTGTGACCCATTTACAGAGAAAAAAAAGAGCAGGTGTCGCAAACAGCCCCTGAAGGTGACCTTGGCAGAGACAGAATTCAAAGCCGCTGTTATAAATACCTTCAAAGAACTACAGGAGCTGGTCCTTTACAAATGAGGGGAAGTGAGATGATGTCGTCTCATCAGAGAGTATCTGCAGAGGTGAAAATGATAGAGACACCAAGAGCCAGAAAGTGTAATGACCTAAACAAAAAATTAACTGAAGCTCAGGAAGAGTTTGCAGACACCCCTCCTGCCGCTGCTGTTTGCCTTGTCCTGGAGGTTCAGACGTCTGGATTGGATGAGAAGGTAAGCTCTCTGTTTTCTCACTGACGTAATATTGTAAATATAAAACCCTAAGGAATCCACTAAAATTCTCTTAGTGAGCTAATAAGTTTAGCATCGATGTAGGGTCCCCCCCCCATCAGCAGGCAAACTCGATCGCCTTTCTGCACACTAGCAATTGTGGACCCTGAGACAGCAGACGTCTTCGAGAAAGGGCTGCTGGTGGCTTAACTGGGCTCACGTTTTAAAACCCAGAGCCTCACCGCCACTTCTGCCCAGGACCTGTCCTGCACACAGCGCCCTTCGCCCTTCGGGGTGCAGCCTGCCCTGAACTGTCCGCCTCCTGCACTGGTTCCTGCCACTGAGCAG
>NW_028094283.1:0-609 GCF_014824575.4 Sturnira hondurensis
TACGGATCCCTAGGTGTTCACCAGAGCAGGGCAACTAAGTCGCTGGGTTGTGGCATTGTATGTGGGGGCGGGGTCAAAGAGGAACAAAGGCATCCTGTCTGCCGCCTCCCGAGCCGCAGCCACAGGTGCCGCAGCTGCCACCCTCACCAGGCCCATGTGTTTCATCCCACTGCCCACGAGTGTGCCACTGCCGTCAGCCCTCACCCCCTGGGGTCTGTGTGGTCCGTCTCACTGTGCGTGAATGTGCGACCTTGGTCAGTCTGCCCCACACCCTGACTGGGTCCCGGCCACTTGTGCGCCTAGGTCGGGGGATCTTTCCTGCCCAACCCGGTTCCACTACTGGCTCCGCCCCTCTTACCGTCCATGTTGAACGGTTCATCGTTGTCGGACTTCTGTATAATTCAATTTTCTGGTCTTTGGCTGTGTCTTTGTTCTCCAAACCTTTGTTGTACTCAAACTTGGTTGTGGGAGAAGGCACAGTGTTTCCACCTATGCCTCCATCTTGGCGGAAGTCCCATTTATGTGTTTTTATTATTTATTCTCCTCAGACCTTTCAATACTAGGGTGAACCTCCACTTTCCTTGCAGCTTTCTGCTATTTTGATAATTT
>NW_028094284.1:0-991 GCF_014824575.4 Sturnira hondurensis
CCCCAGGATCCCTCAGATATGTGGGATGGTTCTGGTTGGACTTCATTTATTCCACTGTATGTATAAGTAGAATATACACCTTGTATAAGTAGGTCTTAACCTTGCGCCTCATACAAGTAGGTCCTCCTAGAAACACTAAGCATAAGTCAGTGAATGAAGCAGACACAACCCCAGGGACTCATTTCTACTCAATGAAGCAGTCAGTCACAATAGGCAGCATTCACAGGTCCTCTCCTCTGCCCATTACATTGGAGAGAATTAAGGTGTTCTGGGCAGCTGTAGGCCAACTTGCTTATAATGAAAAGGGAGAGACACTAAGGCATCAAATGAAAAGCTGGGTGGTATCTGTGTCCCGAAGGAAGACACCCTGTGTCGTGCGCACACTGGATGTGGGAGGAAGGGTCTGGCAACCGTCAGATATTAGAGATCTGATCTCTGAGAGCAGCCTGATCGCTGGTGGCTTCCAGTCCAACAGGATAGAATAGGAAGAAGTGTGGATAGGCCCCTAGCCTCATAGAATAGGACAAATGCTGGGCTGAAATTTGCCCTAGGGTCCCTATCCCAAACAGAGTCTACTCTGCTCAGGTGAGCCCTCTCCAGAGTCAACTCTCCTCACCACCAGCCTCAGGCTCCAAGCAGGAGATGTAGTCAGAGCCTGCTCACCAATCTATCTCACACCTTAGTCTAGATGAGCAGGTGCATGAACGGTTGGGGTGGGCATTGTATAGACCTTGAGAAGAAATGTCACTGGGAAGAAAAGACTCTTAAGGTCTCAATGCTAAAGCTAGTGCATTGCCATGCCTCTTCCCCGTGCGACAGCTCATAATGTTCAGGGTTGGCATTGGGGTGTCCCTTGGTTGGACAGGGGCATGCACAGAGGCCCAGTCCCAAGAATTGTTGCCCTGAGAGGACAGTGTAGAAGGAGAATTCCCAACTCTGTCTGTGCTGCCCCACTGCCTCTCCCCAGGAATATTGCTTCTCCAGGGGGAGC
>NW_028094285.1:0-619 GCF_014824575.4 Sturnira hondurensis
TTCCTTCCCTCTGGCTGGCTGACTGAGAGTCACACTGACCCCCACGTCTTGTGTGCTATTGTACAGGTGCTGCTAGAACAAAACTGAATAACCAGGAAACAAATGTACACTGGAAAACATAATGCTCACCCACAACCACACTACCAACAGCAAATTAGCAAATATTAATAAAAGTGTATAGAGATTATGACTATTATAAGAGAGGGAAAACAGATATAAGATGAGTAACTGAAAGAAAAATGATTTTGAGACAGTTGGGTAGGTGAAATAAGAGTAGGGGATAGAAACAAAGTGAAGAAAGAAAGGAAAAATATACATCATAAATTTAAAAGGAAGGGAAGAAGGCAGAATGGAGTAAGAAACAGGAAGGGTATAGTGTTAGGTTCAAACAAAAATTTTCTAAAATGTGAGAATAGGAACCAAATGGGAGAAAAAGATCTACCACAGCATCAACAGCAAATGATCAAATATTAATATAAGTGTAATGGGACTAAAAGGGGAAAAAAAGGAAAAGTTTGTGAGATAGCTACATGAAAGAAAAGTGATATTGAGAAGATAGAGGAGAAGGAATACTAAGAGTAAGGAATGAAATCTGGCTGGAGAGGGGAAAATTAAAATT
>NW_028094286.1:0-1393 GCF_014824575.4 Sturnira hondurensis
ATTCTGTTAGCCAGTGCAAATACAGAGCTGAGCACAAAGTATACTTGCTTCACGTAGAACTGAAATGTTACCTGACAATGTGCATAAACACAGAGGAAAAATGAGTGTTTCTCAATATTTCGATATAGCTAAAGTTTATCATCAAGTT
This sequence comes from Sturnira hondurensis, assembly GCF_014824575.4. NCBI lineage: Eukaryota > Metazoa > Chordata > Mammalia > Chiroptera > Phyllostomidae > Sturnira > Sturnira hondurensis. The sequence continues at coordinate 149 of NW_028094286.1, forward strand.
TACTTCATGAAAATATTCTTTTCCTATCTTCTGGATACATATGTTATAAATGTTCTAGTTTGACAGACTTTTCCCAAATGGGCAGGCCACTGGAATAACTCAATTATAAATGACTTTTGCTGTAGTGCTTGCTGATCAGGTTTATGTCTCACAGGACAGAGAAAGTCTGGGCAAATTTTTAGTATCACGGTTCCAGTGTAACTGCAGGCTGGGAATTATGCTACTGGTTTCACCCAATTCATGAAGATTTTATTTCTAGATAAAACAATTCTAATTTTTATTACTGTAAGAATTGCTATCAAACTTTGTGATATACTCTCGTTATGGTCTTGGTTATCAATACATAATGTTTCCAATAATCCAGGATATATAATTACACATTTATGGGATTTACCCAACTTTCAATTTTCTGTCAACCAGAGGTCATACACCCTCAACCAAATGTGCCTGTAAATAATATTTTAATAGCTGTGTATGTTAATAAAAATATTTAGTTACACAATAAATGTATTTAGGGGGTGTGAACACAGTATAGAGTGGAGCATATTAATAGGTGATATAAGTCCTTGAATTTAATATCCTCATCTTTAAAAAACAAATAAACGATAGAAATTAGGTAAATTACAATTTTAAAACTCGAATTAGGTGTCTGTCTTAGAGGAGAAAACAAAACAAGTGATGGAAGAACACTCTGGATAGCTGTAATTTTCTTTAGGAAAGAGCATTGGTTATTCTGGAAATGTGATTGAATTAACATTTATGTATACAGACACAACGCAGAAAATCTCCAAGAACTTCACAAGTAAGCATTTGATCTGAATGTACACATTTTAAATGATGAAGTGAATGTACGTTTGTTAATATAAGTGATTTGAATGAGGGTTCTAATAAAGTGCTAGTGATAAGTGCTAGTGATAAAGTCTCTTCAGTGCAAGAATTATACTGTTCTTACTTTCAGTTCTTGGTGGTGGCTTGCATGGGTTTGTTTCTGTAGAGCCATGGCAAGATTTTTGGTAAAGTTATTCACAAGATTAAAGGAAGACTGTGTAGACTTAATAGTCACTTAATGCAGAAAAAGTGATAAGTCGACTGCAGACCACATTAGGTAAGTACTGATGTTCACACCATGGTCAGTTATAAATGAGCCTTTAGGAATTTGCTAATGCTGGAAAACTGTCCTACAATATGAGTAACCATGAATGGTAGGTGATATTTTCTGTTGCATAACTGGTCTTTCCTAATATT
>NW_028094287.1:0-506 GCF_014824575.4 Sturnira hondurensis
CACTGTCACGACCCTCGGTTGCATTCTTACCTAGCAAACTGATGTGTTAGGTATCGGTTTAAGATGGTAAGCCCTTACTTCAATATTCTTTTCTAGAATGTTCAAACTACCAATAGACAAACTACCAATCTCATAGTTCCAAAGATATGTCTTAACTCCTCAGAATATTATAAAAGTAACTCATTATTTGTTTACCTTACTAGACTCTACATCCTCTATGAAGTTTATATTATATTAACTGGGTCTCCCTAATGCCAGGATAGATGTTGGCATCACCTGGGATCTGTTTGCTGAATGGAACAATTTAAGTTCTTAGCTATGGACACCTTTATTTTTTCTGTGTAAGTAAAACTTCTTTACTGTTATTCTATTGCAGTTGTCCCAATTTTCCCCCTTTGCCCTCCTTCTACCAGCCCACCCCCCTGCTCCCACAGTCAGTCTCCACCCTATTGTCCATGTCCATGGGTCATTCATACATATTCTTTGATTTGTCCTTTACCCTTCTT
>NW_028094288.1:0-557 GCF_014824575.4 Sturnira hondurensis
TGCTAGCTGTATCAGGCACAGTATTTAATTTCGTTGCATTTCGTTTCCACCTTTGTACAATGTGGGTGAAAATGTACATCAAAGAGGGCCGTCGAAGTGTGCCTAGCACGTGCCTGGCATGTGGCAAGTGAAAGCCTCTTCATGAGGCCCCTTTGATGCCCCGACTCAAAACTCCGCCCCCCTTCACCCCCACCCGGACACTTCCAACTCTCAATGCTTCTCCACTGATTTAAATCACAATTTGTATCACCTTATAGCTTAACATATAATTTACTTCAATATTATGCCTGTTGTTCATTGCCTGTGCCCCCCCCCCCCATTGGCACGTTCACCCAGGAAGCAACAGTCTTCGCCTGCTCGGTTCATTGACGCAGCCCGTGGATCGAGACAAGAGCCGGGCATAGAGGAGGTGCTGGGAGAGGTGTGCTGAACTAGCCTGTACCTCTGACATGGAGTGAGAAGGTGTTTAGCTGAGGTATCCGACTGAGCACAGGAGATGAGGAAACAAAGGCCAGAGGCAGAAAGAGTGCTGAGTAAATATTTCCAAAGCTTCAGAA
>NW_028094289.1:0-617 GCF_014824575.4 Sturnira hondurensis
AAGGGGGTGAATAGGACAACTGTAATGGCATAATCAATAAAATACAAAAAAAACCCCATGAAGTAGAAAATAAAAATGCCTGTGTATCTCTTGGACAGAGATGTATCTATCAATTTTCTCATCGATTTAGATTTACTGGATAAATTTTTTAAATATATTTTATTGATTATGCTATTACAGTTGTCCTATTTTCCCTTCATTCCCCTCCACCCTGCACATCCCCTCCCAACCACATTCCCCCCTTCTAGTTCATGTCCACGTGTCTTAATTTCTTTAGCTTTTACATTTCCCATACTATTCTTGCCCTCCACTGTCTATTTTCTACCTAACATCTATGCTACTTATTCTCTGTACCCTTTTCCCCCCTCTCCTCCTCCCACTCCCCTGTTGCTAACCCTCCATGTGATCTCCATTTCTGTGGTTCGGTTCCTGTTCTAGTTATTTGCTTAGTTTGCCTTTGTTTTAGGTGTGGTTGTTAATAACTGTGAGTTTGGTGTCTTTTTACTGCTCATATGTTTTATCTTCTTTTTCTTAGATAAGTCCCTTTAACATTTCATATAATAAAGGCTGGGTGATGATGAACTCCTTGAATTTGATCTTATCTGAGAAGCACTTTA
>NW_028094290.1:0-821 GCF_014824575.4 Sturnira hondurensis
ATGCTATTACAGATGTCCATTTTTTCTCCCTTTTCTCCCCCTCCACCCTACACTGTTCCTCTCACCAATATTCCCCCCTCTTTACTTAGTTCATGACCATGGGCCATACATATAAGTTCTTTGGCTTCTCCATTTGCTATACTAATTCTAACCCCCCCATTTTATACCAACCATTTATGCTTCTTATCCCCTGTACTTTCCCCCCATTCTCCCTTCTCCCTCTCCCTGCTATTAGCCCTCCATGCGTTCCCATTCCAGTTGTTTGCTTAGTTTGTTTTTTTAGGTTCAATTGTTGATAGTTGTGAGTTTGTTGTCATTTTACTATTCATAGTTTTGATCTTCTTTTTCTTAGATAAGTCCCTTTAACATTCCATATAATAAGGGCTTGGTGATAATGAACTCCTTGAACTTTACCTTATCTGGGAAGCACTTTGTCTGCCCTTCCATTCTAAGTGAGAGCTTTGCTGGATAGAGTACTCTTGGATGTAGGTCCTTGTCTTTCATGAGTTTGAATACTTCTTTTCAGCCCTTTCTTGCCTGCAAGGTTTCTTTTGAGAAATCAGCTGACAGTCTAATGGAAACTCCTTTGTAGGTAACTCTGCCCTTTTCTCTTGCTGCTTTTAAAATTCTCTGCTTATCTTTAATCTTGGGCAAAAACACATTTCAAGTAGATTTTTTATTGGTATCCAAAATCCAAAATATTATCTAAGAAAAAAATATGTTTCGTGTATATAGTAACAAGTAAATGAAAAGGTATTTTCCAGACTCATATTGTCTGATGAATCCAGCATTATGTACAATAGAACTTTAAGACCTAGGCT
>NW_028094291.1:0-1019 GCF_014824575.4 Sturnira hondurensis
CACACGTGGGTCCCTCTGATGAAGGGGTCTCCTCTCTCGGTCTGCCTGTCTGTCGCAGGCCCGGGCGTGTGATGGGTGCTTGGGAAGTACCCACAGAAGCAAACCTGCTGATTGCTCGTGAAATCTGTCACCAAGAGGCGTGGGAGTGCTGGACGTCTCGGCCCGGGGCCAGCACCGAAGTCAGGCAGGTCCAGAAGTGAGGCCGGAGGGAGACCAATTCCATCAGCCAACGAAAGGAATCGCAGCTGGATGCAGCTAGAGCCTCCGCGTCCCCTCACCTGGAAGGAGCCCACAGGGCTGCTGACTGCCGACGGCCGCCGAGATGTGTAAACACAAAGGTTTAGTGACATTCAGCTACAGACAGGGCACCTGCAGCCGGCCTGCCGTGACTGATCAGTCAGGGAAGCCGTCGCGACCCTAATCGGCAGCTGAGTGCTTCCCGAGTGTTCACGTCCACGGTGTGCAAATGTTTCGGTTTCTAACAATATCTAACAACACCGTCTGACCTGAAACTCTCCTGAGAATGCAGTCATGGTTTGGGGAGGGTGTGGGGCCCTTCGGTTTTGTACCAACGCCTTTCAATCAACGGAAAGTTTGTTTCCAGTTGTACTGAAAATCCTCAGCAAACCGAGAGCTGGCCGATAACCGTGCCTTCAATGTCACTCTGTCTACCTGTCCAGCCCGGTGCCAGCAGCAAGGACCAGCATGTTGCCGAACGTGGCTGAACGCTCCCTCTTGCTCCTGTGCCCAGGGAACGCGCGAGCCTTCCCAGTTCTGGGGCGGGAGCCGCCGTGGGGCTGAACACGCACCTCCACTCCTCACGGATTCCACGTGGGGAGCCCTAAATTGAAATCCGTGCCTCCAGGGACTTCGAGAGCCAAAGAAAACGGTTGGACCCCCAAGGGACCGTTTCCCGCCGTAATGAGAATTTTGAGTGGCAGGTCTAAACTCTTGGAAAACCCTCTCGGCAGTGTGTGCGCAGAGGTCGGCTCCCGAATCGCCTGTAGAGAGGCCCTCAA
>NW_028094292.1:0-521 GCF_014824575.4 Sturnira hondurensis
TCTGGTGACAGAGCTCAGGTCACCTGAGGATGCCCCGCCCCCAGATTAAAGATAGGTTCCCATCTCAGTGGGTGGGCTCACTGGTTCAGAGAAACAGGATATAGTCTGGGGGTGGCAGTGGAAGGCACAGTGCAAATACACCTGGTCCTATCTCTGCCCAAGATGCACCTTGAGTGGGACCTCCCTTCATGAGCTCCTGATGGAATGATGTTGTCAGTCTCCTTGTCTGGTCTCTTGGGCCCAGGAAATGTTACATACACTGGACCAAGTCAATCAAAGCAGAAGTAGACTTCAAATGTGACAAGAAGAAGGCCGACTTTCTACATACTCAGACTGGGGGAATAGAGTGGTTTAGAGTCTTTGGGTCCTCATTACCTTCCTGTAGACAGAATGGATAGGTGCACAGACCTCTAGATTTCAAACAACTAAGATGCAGACAAAATGGGAGATAGATAGATAGATACTCCTAGAAGAACCTCGGAACCAGATGCCTAGCCAGAGAACATCTTCTGGACTATACC
>NW_028094293.1:0-717 GCF_014824575.4 Sturnira hondurensis
AAAGCCCTGGATCATCATCAAGGGACCACATTTTTCAACTGAGGAATTACAGGGGAGGAAAATTAGATTTTATTACATATTCTGATTGTGGTGAGCAAACTCATTGCAAATAGCTCTTGGAATGCATTTACTAAGAAAGTAAGGTCAATATTTGGATCCTTACAGACAACGCTGTGAAATATTTTGGCTACTTTTGTACCGTTATAGTGTTTAATCAATGTCCCTAAAGTCAGTTGCTGCCTAGATCAAGTTATCACTGTTTAGTTACCTGATGCTTCATATTTGTTAAACTTTTTACAAATTGTTAAAAGTGTTAAAATTGTTACAAATTGTTAAATGTTCTGGCATTGTTAAACTTTTAACATGCCCGAACATTTAAAATTTTCCTTATAGTTTATAACCTTGTAACAGCCACATGAGAAGTAACTTCTAAATTAATCCAATGTTATTAACATGATTATCATTCTACCACTTACATAAGGGAAGTTACAAATTGTAGCATTCTCAAAACCAGTCTGGTAATATGATTTCTAGCACCTTAGTAAGATGAATATCAATGTTTAGTTAAATAACTCTGTAAAGAATGTCTTTAAGAGAAGATACTGCACTTAGGCATAATTTGAAAGGTATTCATTTAAGTATGTTAAAATAAATTAAATGTTAATTTTTGCAGTGGAACAATTTCTTCTAATGAACTCTCTCAAGCAGGAAGCCAGC
>NW_028094294.1:0-551 GCF_014824575.4 Sturnira hondurensis
TTTCAAATTAATTTGCATAGTAAACAACACTTCTTCAAATTCATTTTCTCAGATATATATATATAAGAAAGTATATATACACATATACACACATATATATACACATACATATATATACACATATACACACGTATATGTGTAGCATATAAGATATATGCTACATATAAGTCATCATGACACATCAATGCCCCTCCCCCTTTCAGTAATCTTTAGATCTTGATCCTGCCTAAGGTTTTAGCTCTAGGATCGCTTTCATGTTCTCAAAAGCACCACCCTGGCCCTAATAGTTGGTGCTTTTTATTCATGTTGTCAGTAAGTCTCGTGGTTAATAGGCTTGTTCTCCTTCCATTATAGTCAGTCACACATATGTATATGTGTGTGTGTATGTATATATATATATATATATATATATATATATATACTTGCATATAGATCCTAGAGATATGGGAAGGGAGGGAGAGAGAGGAGAGAAACATCAATGTGAGAGAGAACAATGATCGGTGGCCTCTTGTACAGGCCTCGATCAGGGACCAACAAACAACCTGGCAATG
>NW_028094295.1:0-3517 GCF_014824575.4 Sturnira hondurensis
GTGTTTTATTTACTTCGCAGTAGAAGAGAGAGCAATGTGGTTTCACTTAGGATGGTCATTGTTTGGGCCTCTCTCATCCGTCTGAAATGCACACCAGGGCTGACGCGACGCCCACGGAACGTGGCCTGACATGCCTGGGCACCTCCGTCACAGCGCCGGGCGTGTGGGTGTCCAGGTTGGAGAGTGGAGTTTCAGCTTCTCAGCCAGAAGTTCGGTGTTTTCTTGTCAGTTACGGAAAAGGTGCTTTGTGGACCCAGAAGGCTGTGACGTTTGGCAAAGGTCGTGGGTAAAGAGGAGGCGGCGGCCGGAGAACAGCCTGAAGGCACCCCAGCAGCTGCTCCTGGGGCAGGAGCTCAGGGAGAGGTGAGGCCCTCTCACAGTGGCCACTGGGCGGGGCCCCCGAAGGTCTGGCCCGTGAGCACGCCGGAGAGCCCGAGGCGAGGAGTCCCGGCCCCAGGGGCAGGGAGTGAGGCAGCTGGGAGTGACAGCGTCACCCCGGGGGTCCTGGGTGGGCATCGTCTCACATTCTGGAGGGAAGAGGCGGCGCGGCCTCACGCTCAGTGTCGCTCAGTGTCGAATGCCCCGACCTTCCTTCCTTCCTGCCAGGAGCTAGTTTTGCTGACCACCCGGGCAACTGCCACTGTAGGACCGAGTGGCTCGACGGGGGGCTTCTCTCCGCAGGGGCTGCTGCTGCAAGCCACGCAGGGAGCGACCCTGCCCTGCGAGGCCCCGGTCACGTCCCAGTGGTGCCTGCACAGTTCCGGGCTGGTCTCCCCCGCAGCCGGCACGCCTGGTTGGCGGAGGCGGGGCTGGGCAGGAAGGCCTGGGCTTCACCCGCTGAGCCCCTGAAGAAAGAGTGACGACCATTTCTGAGGCCAGTGGGGGATGAGCAATTGCACGAAGATGTGAATTTGTCCCAGACGCGACTGCAGCAGATGGATCCCCGAGGCCTCTGCTGGCCATGAAAGGAAGTCTCCCCGACCTCCCTGGGCGCGTCTGCCCCTGCGCTCCAGGTCGGGGGATGCACGTGCTGCTCCCTCCCCAGGGGCCCCTCTGCCTGCCCGGCCCTCCCCACTCTTCCCGTTGAAGCCAACGTCAATTCTCTCGCCATTCAGTTCAAAATCATGGACCCTCGTTTCTGGGCAGCCTTGCGTGGTTTCCCCGTGGTACGAACTTCCTACGTCCATCCAGCCCTCGCTCCCAGGCGTCTGTGTCTTCTCCCCAGCCTCGCGGGCCGGAAGAGGAAGGGCCTTCAACTGCATGGGCTCACTTTCCGGCCCCTGTTGAAAACCTCCCCCGAACCACACGCATGCAACGCACAGATTTAGTTTGGGGTCAGTCCGTGGGAGACACTGTCACAGCTTGAGGCCTTGCACCCCAAGTGACTCACAGCCTCCTCCCGAAGATCCCCTCACCTGTCAGCTGCGCCCAGGGAGGCAGCCCCCACTGGAGCCCGGACTGCGGTCAGCTCACCACAGCTCCTGGCACGGCCGCAGACCGTCCCCAGCTGCACGGTGCTCAGGGTGGGTGGCCCTCAACCGGGGGACATGTCTGAGACCCCTAGGGGTGCCTGGAACCACGGGAGGCTCAGCCCCACATGTACCACGCCTGTTCCATATGCACATGTCTGTGGTAAAGTCCAGTTTGTAAGTCAGGCACAGCAGGAGATGAACAACGGTAACCGATAATGGCATAAATTTAATATACTGCAGTCAGAGTCATGTGAGTGTGGCCTCCTCCCTCCACTAACTTTTAGATTTTTCAGTCCAAAATGATTCCTGACTCTGTCACTCATTTGTTTCAGGGGACCCTCTGACAGAAGCCACCATCCAGGCTCAGGGCTTCTTAGCACCACATGCCGCGGTCGGTCAAACAGCCCTCACCCCGTGTCTCACCCCGCGTCGCACCCTTAGTCCGGGCCCCGCCCCCCAGCTCTGCCGAGACCACTGCTGTGCAAGGCGCTGCGGCAACACCAGCACCAAACGCTCGTTCTTCGAGCTGCGCGGGTGGAAGACTTGCTCTTGCCGCAGACCTCAGCGTCCCCATCATGTGCCCGTTTCCTCATCACGTCCAGAACCCTCACCTTCCCAGGGGTGACGCCCCAGCCGCGACCTCCCAGCCGCCTCTGTGCCACCTGCACCGCCAGCATCGCCGCCCTTGTGCTTCGGGGCCACTCAGGTGACACGAGGGTGGCTGGGACGCCACCACCTCCGTCGGGCCATCCAACAACCCAGATGCTGGGTGCCAAGGGTCGAAGAGGCCGGGGGAGCCCGCAGACGGGGGCACTGGACACAGGGGTGAGTCATGTCCCAGTGGGCTTTCGTCGCGCTGTCCAGAATGGCGTGCAATTTAAAACGTATGAGCTGTCTATTTCTGGAACTTCCCATTTAATATTTTGGAACACGGCTGACAGAGAGTGACTGAAGCCACAGTATGTGAAACTACAGGTAAGGGACAAGTACTGGACCATAAAGCTATTAATAGCAGCAAAACTGCATCTAGCCAGGAAGAAACAAGTGGAGTGAGTTGTTTTTAGTCAGGGTATGGAGCAAAGTTGGCACCGAAAACACGTGAAAGGGGAAAAAAGGAGGGAGGAGAGATAGAATTTTGTGTCTATAGCCCTCTTTGGAAAGCCCCACTCTGCCATTTCAGTACATCAAAAACAGTTGAATATTGGCGACTTTATATGCTTCCATCTAATAATGCCAACAGCAAGACCCCTGCTCGCCTGTCCCACCCCGACCTGCTGCTCCTCCAGGTGGGGGCAGCGCTTCGCACAGGTCAGCCGCCTGGCACTTCACCAGGGCTCTTTGGGGAGCACCTTCCCGACAGGAAGAGCTGGGCGCCTCCTCCCGGGACCTGCAGCATGAAGTCTGCTGTGCCAATGATGAGGAACGAGCTCTGAGTGTGCCGGGAATGCCTCCCCACGGCAGTCCCAGGTGAGCCCATGAGGCTTGTCTGATCGGAGGGCGTTCGGACCACCCGCCCCCCCCCCGTGGGACACTCCTGCTCCGTGGCCCCTGGAGCACGGAGGGCCGAGGTGTGCCATACCAGGACGGGTGCCTCGTGGTGGGCCGTTCCCATTCCAGCACCAGGGGGGTCCGCCCAGCTGTCCAGGCGCACAGCCTGGGCCAGCGACACAGAGCAGTGCTAGCCTGTAAGGTGGAGACCGTCCACCTCGCATGGCCTGTGCGGGGATCGGGGCGGGGGTGCCGGTCAGCCTGCCCGCACAACCGCAGGACGGCTCTGAGCTCCCTGGCCGTGGCCACACAGTGGCCTCTCGTAGCCTCCAGGGCCCCGGGGCTCTCGGCCCATCCCCACTGCCCCCCAGCTGTCCCCTCTCCAAAAGGCCTCCGGAGAAGCAGCCCTAGGGCTTCTTCCCCTCCTAGGGGTGCCCTCCCTCGAGCTGGCCCCACCCTGGGACCTCACTTCCCATCTTCTTGGTCCCCCCTGCAGCCCCACTGTTGCCAGTGCTCCCACTTCCTGCGCTTCCCCAGGGGACCCACAGCCTGTGGCC
>NW_028094296.1:0-1372 GCF_014824575.4 Sturnira hondurensis
TTCTATATCAAGAGAGCAGCTCTGAGCCCTTGGATGCGAGCATCCCACAGGCTTCCAGCAACAAGACCAGGTTCCTCATTCAGTCCATGAGCTCACAGCAAACAGGGCTGTACCAGTGTGCGTACAGCACTGGGGACATGCTGTCTGAGAGGAGTGAGCCCCTGCTCCTGGTGGTGACAGGTAAGGGAAACCCGGGTCTCGTCCCCACTGTGGGCTCCTCCTCAGAGGATCAAGGGGACAACTGGGGCTTTAGGGGGCCTCACCCCTCACAGTTCACACCTGGGGAAGGTGGGGTGACAGTCCCCTCTAACTCAGATCCTCCTTCTTCCTCAGGAGAGCACAGTGCACCCTCCCTCTCAGCCCAGCCAGGCCCCATGGTGGTGACCTCAGGAGGGAACGTGTCCCTCTTGTGCAGCTCACAGTACATGTCAGGCCCTTTTTACCTGCTGAAGGAGGGAGGGGCTGAGCCGTCCCAACACAGCAAATCATATCAGAGATCCCATCAGAAGAGGTGGCAGGCCGTCTTCGCTGTCCTCCCATGGGGGCACCTACAGATGCTATGGTTCCTACAGGTCCTACCCCAATGTGTGGTCACAGTCCAGTGCCCCTCTGCACCTTGAGGTCACAGGTGAGGTGGCCCACACTTGGCTGCAATTCTTTCCCGGGCCCCAAATTTCTCATCAAAACCTTCTGCGTAATAAAGCCCTGGGGAATGTGGGGGTCAGTGATTCGGGTTTATGGGGACAGAACCATAGCCAGGAGACCTTGGAAGGGACAAGTGAGAGCTCTTCCTGCAGCCCCAGTCAGTGGTGGGTGGGTGTTTCCCCTGGGTGACAATGACCTTCTCCCCAGGTGTGTACAGGGAGCCCTCCCTCTCACCCCAGCCAGGGCCCCCTGCTGCTGCCTGGAGACAGCCTGACCCTCCAGTGTCACTCAGAGCCCAGCTTTGACAGATTCGCCCTGACCAAGGATGAGGGGCCCACACCCTGCCAGTGTCTCCATGGGCAGCACAGCCCCAGCTTCCCCCTGGGCCCTGTGAACCTCACCCACGGGGGCCAGTACAGGTGCTACAGTGGACACAACCTCTCCTATGTGTGGTCGGCCCCCAGTGTCCCCCTGGACATCCTGATTGCAGGTGAGGAGCCCTGCCCTGCCCCCTGTCCTGACTGTCTGCTCAGGGCTCAGGCTGGGGGTCACCATGGTGTTGACGGGGTCCAATTCAGCGTCCCGGATGAGAGGCTAAAAGGGACTGAGGTCTCGCGGAGAGTGAGAGAAAAAGGGAATAAGGATGATGAACATAAGTGATGCCCACTCAGAGACACAGAGAGGAGCTGACACGGGACAGTCAGAGTTTCTGGGGAAGGACATGGTC
>NW_028094297.1:0-135690 GCF_014824575.4 Sturnira hondurensis
TCAATGTCTTGCTCTCCCCTTCCCCCTCATATTCCACTGGGTTTTTTTTCCCTATATTTCAAACAATCTTATTCATGAATGACCAATGTCTCTTTAAAATCTATTTGGGTTTTCCCCATATTTCTGCTTTCTGAAAAAAATAATAACACTACTAAGTTTCAACATTATTATTTCTTTTTTATATCAGTATCTACAAATATGCTTCTAATACTATATTAGTGCTTTAATAATATCTGTCATTTCATATACACTGCAATTTACCAGGAAAATGTTATATAATTTTCATTTACTACGTTATCATTGTTAGTAATACCACATGATTGATATTATCATTGCACATTACAGATGACACTAATAAGCTCAAATATCCTTGTAACTTGCTAATTTGGGCTTTCAATCAGCATATTGGCATATTCATCATAAAAAAACTACATAGGAAAAACTTAGGTCTTATAATTGGATATCAAAAGTATCTTTTCTATACTGCCTACAATTAAATTCTGCATGAATTTCAAATATAATTTTTCTAAAAATAATTTTGTGATATATTATTCAGTAACTTCATCTAATCACTTATTTAAATCTGCAGATGCAGTGTTTCTCACAATCACTCAATAATTACATATTGACATTTTACAATCTTACCACTTAGGCAAATATTTGTATAACAAGTGGTTGTTATGAAAAAAGGTAGTCTAAGTTCCAGACCACTAATACATAAACAAACTTTTCTGCCATGTCCACATCAGACGCTAGCTGAAAAACAGAAAATGACAAGTGTTAACAGGTATGTGGATGTAAAAGAACCCTATTTGTTATGGTCAGGAACCCTATTTACTATTTACTACTCTATGAAAAACTAAATGGAGGTTCTTCAAAATATTAAGAATAGAACTGCCATATATGATCCGGCATTTCCACCTATATGAGTTTATATCCAAAATAATTTAAAGCAGGATGTTGAAGAAATATTTGCACACTCCTGTCCCTTGAAAGAGTATTTATAATAGCCAAGAGGAGAAAACAACCCAAATCTCTACAAACACATGCATAGATAAAGACAAAAGGTGTAGGTATAGACATATAAGAACATTTTTCTGCCTTAAGAAAGAAGAAAATCCTATCATTTGCCATGACATAAAGAGCCATCAGGAGTCCTGGCTGGTGTAGCTCAGTAGATTGAGCGTGGGCCTGCGAACCAGAGGATCGCGGTTCAATTCCCAGTCAGGGCACATGCCTGGGTTGCAGGCCAGTTCCCTGCAGGGGACACACGATACATTGTGTGTCCTCAGCAGAGGCAACCATACATTGATATTTCTCTCCCTCTCTCCTTCCCTTCCCCTCTAAAGATAAATAAAGAAAATATTTAAAAAAAGAACCATCAGGAAATAACACTGAGTGAAATAAACATGTCACAAAAAGGTCAGTAGTAAATTAGGCTATGATTCCTCAAAGTGTACACCTACCATCACCCCCAATATTAAGCAAATACAATGAGGGAAAATATTCTGCTCAAATAAATATTCAAGTAATCTAAAAAATGAAGAACCCTAACCATCATATTTAAACATGAAAAGCATGATGATGGGCTTTTTTATACCAAATTAGAAATTATTTTGATTTGTGTTTAACTTGAAGCACTTAAATTCTAATCTTTTATTTACATTTTATTTATTATTTTTTAATGCCAAAGTTTATTTATTTTTTGATTTAATTCTTGTTCAAGTAAAGTTCTGTCCTGCCCTGCCCGCCCAGTGCTCCCCACCTCCCTCCCATTTCCAACCCCCTCACTCTTAGTTATTGTCCATGTGTCCTTTATACTTGTTCATGTCAGTCCATCCCCTTTTCCCCTATGATTTTCTCCCCTCTCCCGTCTGGACCCTGTCAGCCTGTTTCGTATTTGAGTGTCATTGGTCGCTTGTTTGTTTTGTTGTTTAGGTTCCTGTTAAAGATGATACCATATGGTATTTGTCTTTCACTGCCTGGCTTATTTCACTCAGCATAATGCTTTCCAGTACCATCCATGATGTTGCAAAGGGTAGGAGCCCCTTCTTCCTTTCTGCAGCATAGAATTCCATTGTGTAAATGTACCATAGCTTTTTAATCCAGTCATTTACCAATGGGCATCAGTTGTGTACCTGAGCTTTTTCTTGTTTCTTGAGATAGGCCTGTATTGCTATGAATTTACCTCTTAGGACTGCTTTTGCAGTCCCACAGATTTAGAGTTATTGTGTTCTTATAGTCATTTGTTTCACAGGATCTTTTGATTTCTTCTTTGATCTTAATATTAACCCATTCATTATTTAATAACATGTTATTTAGCTTCAATGTCGCTATGTTTTTTTCAGTTTTCTTCCTATGATTCATTCCAGTATCATAGGATTGTGGTCAGAGAAGATACTTGATGTGATTTCAATGTTGTTAAATTGATTGAGAATTGTTTTGTGTCATAATATGTGGCCTATCCTAGAAAACGTCCCAAATGAACTTGAGAAGAATATATATTCTGTGGCTCTGAGATGAAATGCTTTGAAAATATCCATTAAATCCTTTAGATCTACTATGTCATTTAAAGCTGCCATCTCCTTGTTGGTCTTCTGTGTAAAGGATGTACTAATTGAAGTCAGGGTGGTTTTTTAAACCCCTAGTATAAATGTATTTTTCTCAATCTCTTCCTTTATGTACCTCAAGATTTGCTTTACTTATTCAGGCGCTCCTATGTTGGGCACTCCTATGTTGGGTGTTGGCTAAGGTTATATCCTCCTTTCGCGTTGTTCCCTTTGTCATTAGGTAGTGTCCTTCTTTGTATCTTACTATAGCCTTGGTTTTAGAGCCTATTGTGTCAGATTTCAGTATTTCTAACCCAGCTTCTTTCCTTTCCTTTTACATGAAGTATTTTTCTTAATTCCTTTACTTGTAGTCTGAGTGTATCTTTTCTTCTAAGGTGGGCTTCTTAAAGACAATGTGCACATGGGCCTTATTTTCATTTCCATTCGTCTACCATATATCTTTTGAATTGGAATATTTAAGCCATTTACATAAAGTGATTTTTGATAGGTACGTATTTATTACGTATGTGTGATTTAACATTACTACCTATTATGGCACTGTGTTACTTCCGTTTTCCTCTAAAGTTGTTTTAAATCATTAGAAGAGTTAGGTGGAGATTTCAGTGATAACATTGTTCAGGGATGACGCCCATCACTGAAGTTTTACTTTGTTTCTAAATTGAGTGCATGCTTAGGCTGGAGAATGTTTACTGGGAGACTTAGGTGATGGTCTTTTTGACCAAGAAAGACAGGAGTGGTGTTGTCCCCTGGACTGCTTCAATCCTGTTGTTTTAGGGGGGCTTTGAAAATTCCTTGTGATTTGATTTTTCCATTCCAGTAAAATTTACATGACTGTACTTATTTTTGAAGTGTTATTGATTATGGTCTTTCATAATATGCCTAAGTTTAAAAGAAAGAGATGATTGTATCCTGTTTTTTTCTGTCATGCTAAGGGATTATGTGTTTTTATATTAGGTTAATGGGAGGGATGGAACAGCAGGCATCTGAGGAAAGAGAGAAGGAATGAGACATGCAGATCTAGTGTGGTCATGTGGACTAACAATCATCGTTTCAAACTCCCTTGAACTGAAATGTTGAGTTGCTCCCTATATCTGTACGTAGATGAGAGATGTTGTGCTTTGTTTTGCAAGAAGTGGACATGTGGGTACTCACACTTGAGAGGACACAAATTCAGTAAGTCCCTTCATAGTATGGGTTCTACATGATGAAATCTAAAATTGGAAGAATACATTCATTATTAAAAGCTGAAATGAGAGTGAAAACAACCAGATGAATCTTTTCAAGGGGCTCTGAGGTGAAGAGAATTAGATACTGAATCCAGTCGTTCATAAAAAGCTCTGTTTTATGACAGGAAGTGGCTAGTTGTTGTTATATTTCTAACTCCATGTACGTTTTGGTGGAAAATTGACTTAAACTAGTTGAAAGCAAGCAGTGTGCCATGTCTTTAAATCACAAGTGATGCTGAGTCTGGATGTACAGCAAAAGAGGGAGCATTACACGTCTCCCAAAATCAAATGGAAAGGTCAATCTTTGTACACAGTTCTAATTATTGAATAGTTTCTTTAGCAAAAGATGAAACTACAGCATTTTGCAGCAAAATGTAGCTAAAGTATTCTGAGTATTTGTGAAATAATATTGACATGTGGACAGACTACTCCCAGTTCTTGTGTCCTTGTGTAATGCTTGAGACAAGTTAGTTTTTCTTTCCTGAATATCTTTAAAATTGGAATAACAAATTGAAATATATATATATATATATATATATATATATATATATATATATCAGTGTGGTTTTGTTAGTTTTACTTTTACCAAATGTATCTTTGCCATGATATGTGTATAAACTTTAAAGAGGTGGAAATCACTTGCAAGCAAATTTTCAAATGTGAAGCTAAATTGTGGAAAGTCATTTTGTCCCAGGAGGAGCAACTGCCTCTTGATGGAATAAGCTGGATGGGTCCCATGTATTAGTATATCAGCTTCAGGTTTCAAAAAACACTACTCTCTTTTATCCTTCTTTCCTGTTTTTGTAAATTTCCGGCAACAAAACAGAACACATTTCGTGACGGCAAGTATAGCAGTTGCCACACAGGCCAGCAGGAACCCAATCACGTCCAAAGAGTGGTACTGGAACCAGTTGAGGTCATAGGAGGCTGGCCGCAGGTGTTTGGCTCCTTTGTGGCGCATGACAAACTCAACCCAGAAGACAGCTCGATCCAGGGGCTTCACTGGCTGGTCGTGATGAATTCTAGACAATTTCATAGCATTCTCCTTATATCTGAAGGAGAAACACAAGGGTGCCAACATTGAAAGGAATTAATATGCCTGAATGAGTTATTTCCATGAAAGGTTTCTGAAGTGTCACACTTATGTTTCAAACAAATGTCATAGAATTGCAGAGGAGGTATATTTTTATTTAAGTATTCATGGATGTTTTTGCTTTAAAGTTTAAATTTTCTGAGAAAAATATTTTACAAAATGAAGATGGGGTATAAGGTGGGAGAGTCACATCTCTTTAGCAGAGGAATCATGGAAACCATCCTAAAGGCTATTCCTGTGAATGAAACAGGGGCTACACAGCAGGTGGACAAGTTCAGTGACACAAGGTCACCACACAGGATGATCTGATCATAAATTTCTAACTGGGTGGGTCCTGGTGAGTAGTCTCATCCCAGGCCAATAGCTTCCTTAGTAAAAGGTTAATCTGTACCTTAAAAAGGCCAGTTCGTTGTTCGTATGTATCAAGGCTAACAGACCTTTGAAATGCCTGAGTAATTTCTCAAAGGCATGACTTTGAAGAGCAGAACACAGTTACCTCAAACATCTCTTGTTGCCCACATACCAGGTGAATTTACTATAAATGTAAAATGTTACCTATTCTGTGTCCACCAATGTGAAAGAAGTATTCTGTACCTGCCAATGTAAAACAAGTATGTATCTCTCCTTTTCACTTTTTATCCTAGAGTTTTCCCCTCCCCCACCCACCTGCACATTCTCCCACCTACTTAATCTACCAGAAATGGACTTCAGATAACCTTTCTTACATTCTCTCCTTTGGCTCTAAATGCAAAAAAAAAACAAACAAACAAAAAAAAAACTGCCACAGTGCCATTCTCCAGAGCATTTTGTCAGGTGTTGATGTTATTTGGGCCAGTCCTCTCTTATTGGCTTAAAAAAATTAAAAATTTTTTGGTAGTTTGGGATATTCTCCCATAGACATAAATCAGAAGGTGAAATAAAGTTTTAGGTCAATGCTTTCAAACTTTTTGAAGAGAAATTGTATCATGGAAGGAGAAACATTTCCTTGCTAGTCCCTCAGCTTCTACCCTTCTCTTTGACCTATTGTGTGTTTCTCACCCAATATGCACATTGTCACCCAGAATGACATTGTTTTGAAGGACGTAAAATTATATAACTCTTCTGTTTGAAATTTCTGCTTGGCTTCTCAATTCTTTCAGAATAAATTCCAAATCTCTTTAGGCCAACAAGACCCTACCTGGTGTTAACCCCCTCTCAAAAAAAAAAAAAAAACAAACCAAAAACCAAAAACAAAAAACAAAACAAAAAAAACAGACCAGGGCTGCGGATAGTGTGCTCTATAATGTGACAGTCATTGCTACAGCTTCTCTGGGGCAAGAGAAAGACATGTTACTATGGTTTAAAGATTTTTATTTATTTATTTTCACAGAGAGGGAAAGGGAGGGAGAAAGAGAGATATAGGAACATCAATGTGTGGTCGCCTCTTGCACCTGGCCCTCTACCCAGACATGAGACCTGACTGGAAATTGAACCAGTGACCCTTTAGTTTGCAGGCCAACATTAAATCCACTGAGTCACATCAGCCAGGGCATATTACCTCTTTACTGCCATCTTCATGTCATTTATTTTTTTGTGCTGGTAAATTTGAAACATTCTGAAACACTGACTGTAACAATATAACATAAAAAGAAGGCAGCTTCATTAACTGATTGAGAAGAATGGGGACCTGAGGAGCTATATCATAACTCAGTCCATCAAGTGTTTTCCCATACTAAATTTGTGTATCTCGTCTCCAAAAAGTTATAAATACTAGAAAAACTAAAGATAAGTATTCCAAAACACGTGGGAAAGGGTGGTAAGGGAGATTTACTAGGAAAAGCTGAAAATTCTCTATAAATTGGCCAAAAGATATTCTTTGCCAGTTTATCTCTAGAATAAAGTAGCAATGCTGTGATGAGTAACTTGTAGAAAGTCAGGATAGAAAACTGACTTTGTTGTAAAAGTCTGTTTGCATCAATCTCTTAAACCTCTGTGCCATTCTTTACCTAAATGTATTCTAAGCTTCTTTGTGACTTTGTATGATTTGTTTAGTGTTATATTTGTATAGATCCAACAACCCATCCACCTACCCCATTCTCTGTTTGACTTTCTACTTTGTTTGCCATTTCATGCCTTCTTTTCCACAGCACAGAGCATATGTTCACTTTGTTATCTCAACCTGGAGTTTATTTTTAATGACCTATCATCTTGATTAATTTTAGCAGACTCACTAAAAACTTTGTCCTTAGATTATTAATCTAGTCTTTCATTTGCCACAGAGCTACCCACCATTCAACCCAACCTGCTCTGCAGTTCTTTGCTGTTATTGTCACTTTGATGCCTTGTTCCCTTCATGTCACCTTTCATACCCTTTGTGATGACATCTCATCTAAAAGCTTATTTCCTTGAGCTACGACTTCTGATTAATTGTTAGCATTGCTATCTTAGAAATGTTGGTCTTTGGATTACATATCTAATCTTATTCTGGACAGACCTACTCACCCTCCCACTTCACTCACCAACCAGCTTTCTCCTTTTCCTGTTTGCCCTTTGATGCCCCATTTTCTTTCACAGTGTATCTTGAATGCCTCAATTAAGAGGTTATTGTTATTGGGTTAATTTTTAGCAGATTTATTTTTGAGACTTTGGTCTTGGTTCTACTTTTTAAGTCATTCTCTTCTATGTGACCTTGTGTATGTGTATAAAATATATACACATATTATATATATATTAATCTTTATATATAATGCATGAATATATATCAAATTTATTTGCATAATGATTAATGTTTTTATAACTCAATTCTTTATTTCCTCTATAATCTTAAATTAACCTGATCAGCTTTCTTAGCCATTGAAATTCTGACATTTCTTCTAAACAATAGGACTAGGACTTCCTAGTCCTTTCCATTTGAAAGGACTAGGAACCTTTCCATTTGAAAAGTTTCATTTATTTGAAAATGACATGATTGTTTATATTAGGAACCTTAAAGTATCCAACATTAAACTACTAGAACTGATAAATGAACTCAGTAAAATAGCAGGATATAAAATAAATGTTCAGAAGTTCATTGCATTTTTTCACACCAATAATGAACCATCAGAAAGAGGTACTAAGCAAACAATCCCATTTACAAGTGCATTAAAAAATTCTTAGAATACATATAACCAAGGAGGTAAAAGATGTGCACTTAGAATATTATAAGACAGTGAAGAAAGGCATTGAAGAAAATACAAACACATGGAAGCATGTAGTGGGTTCATGGATAAGAAGAATTAATGTTGTTAAAATATCCATACTTTCCAAAGCAACCAGTAAAGTCAACACTATTCTTATGGAAATACCAATGGCACATTTAACAGGACTAGAATGAATATCCAAAATTTATATGGAGCCACAAAACCCTTCAAATATCCTCAGCAATACTGGGGAAAAAAAGATGAAAGTTGGAGGAATCATGCTACCTGATATCAAATTATACTACAAGGTCATAGTTATTAAAACAGCATGGTAGTGGTACAAACAATAGCATATACATCAATGAACCAGAATAGAGAGCCCAGAAATAAACTCACAACTTTAAGGTCAGTTAATATTTAACGAGGGAGGCCAGAACATGCACTGTTCTGAAGTAGTAAATGAGTAAAGAATCTCTATTTAATAAAGTGTATTGGGAGATTGGACAGATAGATGCAAAAAGTGAAACTAGATCATAGTTATACCATATACAAAAATAAAGTAAAAGTGTATGAAGACTTAATTGTAAGATGCAAAACGATTAATCTGCTAAATGGAAATATAGGTAGTAAAATCTCAAATAGTTTAGTGAGTAATATCATGTCTGATATATCTCCTTGGGCAAGGAAAACAACAGAAATAACAAAGAAATGTGTCCACATCAAGATAAAAGACTTTTGCAAAAAAAAATATGCTATCAACAAAATAAAAAGAAACCCCACTTATGGAAAATATATTTCCCAGCTATGTGTCTGAAACAGGGTTAATATCCACCATGTATAAAGGACTTGTATAATTTAACACCAAATATTAAACAATCGAAATAATAACAAATGGGAAAAGGACCTGAGTAGACATTTCTCTAAAGAGGACATAGAGATAGATAAGAGATGAAAAATGCTTAATGTCATGAATCATCAAAGAAATATAATTAAAACCACAATGAGATATCACCTCATACCTGTCAGAATGGCTCTCATTGATGAAACAATAAACAAGTGTTGGCAAGGATGTGGAGAAAAGGGAACCCTAGTGCACTGGTGGTGGGAATGCAGACTGGTACAGTCACTTCGAAGTCAGTATGGAGTTATTAAAAAATTAGAAATGAATGAATTGTCTCATGACTTAGTGATTGCACTTTTGACCATATATGCAAGGAAACACAACACTAATTTGAAAAAAACATGTTTGTCTATGTGCATTGCAGCATTATTTACAATAGCCAAGATGTTGGAACAACCTTTGTACCCACCAATAGTAGTGTGAATTAAAAAATATTGGTATATATGAACAGTAGAATATTATTTGGCCATCAAAGATAATGGAATCTTATGATTGGCAACAGCATGGATGGTTCTAGAGGACATTATGCTAAGTAAATTAAGTCATCAAAGACAAACAGTAAATGATTTCACTTTTTGTGGAATCTAAAGAGTAAAATAAATGAATAAACCAATCAAAACAGACTCGGGGATACAAAAAATAGACTGGTGGTTACTAGAAAGGAAGCTGGTTAGGTGAGGGGCTGAAAAACATAAGACTGGTAGTTACAAACTAATCCCTGGGATGTCAAAGGAGGCATAGGGAGAATAGTCAATAGTATTGCAATAAGTATGGT
The DNA here is from genome assembly GCF_014824575.4 of Sturnira hondurensis. Lineage (NCBI taxonomy): Eukaryota > Metazoa > Chordata > Mammalia > Chiroptera > Phyllostomidae > Sturnira > Sturnira hondurensis. Next base: position 9,724 of record NW_028094297.1, read on the forward strand.
GCTAGTTGAGTACTGCAAGTGTAAGAGGCAACACTTAGTAAATTATACGATTGTCTAGCCACTATGCTATACACCTGCAACTTACACTGTAGGGGACCAGTTTGTTTTGGCCTGGCAAATGTGACTCAGCTCTGTATGGAAAACCTACAGAAGCGAAGTGGTGGGCAGTAGCCAGACCTTCACACTGAGCTTTCCCATGGAAATCAGGCCTAGAAAATGCATACAGATTGTTATGGCTTGCTAATGCTAAAACTCCATCACCCTGGTCTAAAACAACAAGTGTGTATTGTCTATCTTCAAGGTAATTTCCAAAGCCTGTATGAGTTCTCCCAAGGACAGAGCTAATCAGCTCATTGCCATTCCCCTTTGCACGTTATTTTCATTTTCTTGATTGTACCTAAAATGTAGACAATAATATTCTATGTATTAGATAATAAATCTTTCTATGATGTTAGAACCCAGGAAAACAATAAAAGCCTGTCTAGGCAAGGGTCGGTGCGCTCCCACCTTGAGGGAGTGGCTGAGGCATCCATAGGCACTCTGCCCTTGAGAGAGTAGTTGTGCCTGTTCTCTTTTTCTCCACAGGATTGTTGTCATCTATACATTCATTCTCTCCATCAGCAACAGGCAGACTCTGCTGGACAGGGCCCGCCACATTATACACAGTATTATTTAATATGAATCATAAACAAAAACACGTTAATAATAAAAAATGACATTTGGAAAAAATATTGTCAGAATATCCATACTACCCAAAGCCATCTATATTAAATACAATCCAAATACACATTTAAAGGCCTTTTATAGAAATAGGAAAAACAACCCTAAAGTTTGTATGGAGGCAGAGTAACCGTGAATAGCTGAAACAATGTTTTTTATTTTTATTTTTTAAGATTTTATTTATTTTTCTTTAGAGGGGAAGGGAAGGAGAGAGGGAGAGAAATATGAATGTATGGTTGCCTCTCATGTGTCCCCTGCTGGGAACTGGCCCGCAACCCAGGCATGTGCCCTGACTGGGAATCCAACCGCGATACTCTGGTTCACAGGCCCACGCTCAATCCACTAAGCTACACCAGCCAGGGCCTGAAACAATGTTTTTTAAGAAGAACAAAGCTGAATGTATCACACTTCCTGATTTCAAACTATATCACAAAACTATCATGATCAAAATTATGATATTGACATAAAAATAGTCACATAGACCAATGGATCAGAAGAGAGAATTCAGAGAAAAAAGCCTCAAATATGTAGTCAAATTGACAAAGGAGGTAAGAATACTCAGTGGGGAAGGGATAGTGTATTTTCAGTGAATGGGGTTGGGAAACTGGAAAACCACATGAAGAAAAATGAAACCTGACCCTATACTGCAGCACTCATAAAAATGAACAGGAAATGGAAAAAGCCTACACATAACAACAAGTCCATAACATTTCTAGAGAAAACATAGTAAGTGCATCTTGGTATTGGTCTTGCTGGTAGTATTTTTGGAAATGACACCAGAAGTACAGGTAACAGAAGTAAAAATAAACAAGGACCACATCAAACTAGTAAGTTCTGTTCAGCAAAGGAAGTAATCAACAAAATGAAAAGGCAACCTGCAGAATGAGAGAAAGTATTTGCAAATTTTGTATGTGATAAGATATTAATGTCCAAAACATATAAAGAACTAATACAACTCAATAGCAATAAAATTTATTTCAAAATTGGTAGAGAAATTGAATAGATTTTTTCAAAGAATACATAAAATGGCCAACAGGGATGTTAAAATGTGCTTGACTACCAGCTGATTTCTCAAAGGAAACATTGCAGTATGAAGGAGCTGGAAGTCAGTATTCCAAGTCATGAAAGGCAAGGGCCTACATCCAAGATTATTGTATCCAGCAAAGCTATCATTTAGAATGGCAGGGCAGATAAAGTGCTTCCCAGATAAAGTCAAGTTAAAGGAGTTCATCTTACAATTAATTCTTTGTAGATTTTTGGTGTCAGTTGTTACTTCTGCTCTTTCATTCCTGATTTTATTGAGTTGTACCCTCTCTTCTATGACTTGATGACTCTGATTAAAGGTTTGCCAATTTTATTCATTTGTTCAAAGAAATACTGGGTTTTATTTACCATTTGTATATTTGTTTAGATTGTTTAGTTTATTTCTGCTCTGATTTGTATTATCCCCTTCCTTGTATACACTTTGGGTTTGGTTTGTTGCTAGTATTTTCTTCAAGTTACTTTCAGTGTAAAGCTGGCTGTTTATTTAAGCTTTGTATTGTTGTTGTTGCTATTGTTTCTTGAGATAGGCTAGTGATGCCATGAATTTTCCTTTTGGGTTACTTTTGCTCTGTGCCACTGATTTTGGGTCCTTGTGGTCTCACTTTCATTTGTTACAAGGTATCTTTTGATTTTTTCCTTGACCTCACTGTTAACCATTCATTGTTTAGCAATATTTTGTGTAGCATCCATGTTTTTGGGTGTTCCTCAGTTTTATATCCTGTGAGTAATTTCTGGTATTATAGCAGTATAGTCAGAGAAAATGCTTAGTATGATTTCAATCTTCTTTAATTCATGGAGGCTTGTGTAGTGACCTACCATGTGGTCTATCCTAGAAAAGGTGCCATGTGTACTTCGAGAGAATCGCTATTAGGCTGCTTAGTGGTGAAATTAAATCACTTAAATCTATTACATGTAGCGTGTCATTTAAGGCCATGTCTCCTTGTTGATTTTCTGTCTGGAAGAGCTAACCATTGATGTCAATGGAGTGTTAAAGTTCCCTACTATGACTGTATTACTGTCAATTTCTCTTTTTATGTTCATCAAGATTTGATTTACATATTAGGTGCTCTAATGCTGGGTGCATACATATGTTTTTTTTATTTTTAAAGATTTTATTTATCTTTAGAGGGGAAGGGAATGAGAGAGGGAGAGAAACAACAATGTATGGTTGCCTCTCGTGTGTCACCTTCCGGGAACCGGCCCGCAACCCAGGCATGTACCCTGACTGGGAATCGAACCTCGATCATCTGATTTGCAGGCCCACGCTCAATACACTGAGCTACACCAGCCATGGCTGATTGCATAAATTTTTAAAAGTGTTATATTGTCTTGTTGGAGTGTTCCCTTTATCATTATGTAGTGTCTTTGTCTCTTACTATAGTCTTGGTTTTAGTACCCTTTTGTCAGATACAAATATTGCTACCCCAGATTCTTTTTCTTTCCTGTTTCATGAAATATCTTTTTTCATCTCTTTACTTGTAGTCTATGTGTATCTTTTATTCTAAGGTGGGGTTGTTAAACACAATATATACATGGGTCTTGTTTTCTTACCCATTCAGCTACCCTATATGTCTTTTGATTGGAACATTAAACTATGATATACCTTTGTGTTGCCTCTTTGTTTGGACTCTCTTTATTTCCTTGACTTGTGTGTCATTTTTCTTCACCTACGTCTATGGAAGTTTTTGGTCCATATTTCTTTAATAGTTTCCTGATTGCATGCTGTCTATCTTTTCCTTTTGATATCCCTATGACATGGATGTTGTTATGCTTCATGTTGTCCCAATGGTCCCTTAAACTATACTCATTGTTTAAAATTCCATTTTCAATTTGCTGCTTCAATTGATTGGGTAGTTTTTACCTTATCTTTGAAATCACTGATTCTTCCCTCTGCTACATTTTACCTTCCAATGTATTCTTTATTTCAGATATTGCATTCTTCTTTTCTGACAGGTCTGTTTTTTACTCTCTGTGGCCTCTTATCATGCTGTTGAGCATGCTTATAATCATTACTTTGAACTTCATATCTGATGAATTTTTTTTTTCATTTAGCTCTTTTTCTGGAGGATTCTCTTGTTTTATTCATTTGGGGCCTGTTTCTTTGTCTCTCCATATTAGCTGCCTCTTTGTGTTTGTTTCTATGTATTAGGTAGATCTTCTACGACTCCCAGTTCTGGTAGGATGGTCTTCTGTAATAGGTGTCATATGGGACCTGGTGCTCAAATCTCCTTTGTTACCTGAGCTGGGTGTTCTAGGAATGGCTTCTGCATGTTATGTGGGCTCTCTTGTTTTCATTGAGTCTTGATTGCTACTGGCCTTTCTGTGCATGGGATTTAGCCCCAGGCTGGCTATCAGGGTCAACTCCCAACCCAGTATGCAAGCTACTGTGCAGGTGCTGATCACATGAGCAGAATTTGCCTCAGTAGGGTTTGGTGCCTGCTGAGATCTCACTGTGGACATGGTGCTTTGGAAGCTTATCAGATTCTGCTCAGTCTGAAGCTGGCCCCTTTGTCTCTTTGTCCTCGGCCTCTCTGGAGGGACACTGGTTCAAGCCTATGTCAGATGCTGCTTTGACTGGCAGTGTGCACCTTGTTTGCAGCTGCCAATGATCCTGAGGTTTATCTCCATTGCTGGGCCTCGGTGCAGGTGGAAAGTTGTTCTGACTTTAAAAAAAGAATTTCTGTATATAGAAATTCTGTATGTATATAGATAAAAGTTGTATGTACTACAAAATATCCTCAATTTCATAAAATAGTGTACCAAAGAGAAGTAGTGGTGTTTTCCTACATCATCTTAGGAAAAAAGCACTATGACACAAGTGAGGAAGATAGTCAAATATAAGAGAGCATAGTTAAAGAAATCCATATTCGTTACCGGATTTTGGGCCTAATTTTATATTGACTGCTGAGAAAGAAACTACTTGCAAAGTTGCTTAAACACTGCTCTGACCCAAAAGCAACTGTGATGAACTCAACACTGCAGTTGTGTCTGAAATGTGCACTCACTTACTTTGAGTAGGCACAGTGGGGGTAGTGCTTAGGTAGTAAAAGTTCTATTGTGTTAAGGATGCAGTCACCTATAATTTATGTAGTACATTCTAAAACTTAAAAACACTAACAAAGGCATTTTCTCAGTGTATAAGTTGTTCACTTATTAATATCTGTAACATGGAAGTTGGTTTTTTTGAATTTAGGAACAGCCCCTGTGATAAGGACTCAGTTGTAAGCACACATTTAAAAAAATTAACCCTAAAACTTCAAAACACTTTCCACTAATTTGTGACATGAATAATTAACAAAGAGTATAGAAAAATATTCACTTAAAGATGCACAATATATAAACTCTTTTAACCCCAAATATCATTTTAATGTTCACTTAAGACATATCAGATGAAGAAGATATGCTGAAAGAATAGACTGCAACATCTTACATAGTTTCTTTAACTCTGTTGTGCAACCAAAGTTTTGTAACAAAATTTTTTTTTCATTACAATGGGAAAAAAGATTTTCTTAATAACATCAGTAGCTCTTTCTGAGCTAAATTCACTCTTTTGGATTTAAATATTGCCTTGCCATGTGTCCACATGTGAGTATTTAAGAAGATTCATCTACAAAAGTTTTTATACATGTATTGCCCTTTCTGTCTGACACCATGGCATCAGAGGCTATGTCCTTGTGCCTGGGTTTATTCTGCTATTGGTTATTCTCTCAAAAGCTTTTGCTTGGACACTGGATGAGGTTGTTCCTTCACTTTGTATAAAGTGAAGAAGTGCCCCCCAAAAGAGACAGGACATGTAATAGAGGCCGCCTTTGGGCCGTGGTAGGAACAACCATTAGGTGTGTTCATAGAACAGCAGGAGATTTACCAGAGTGAAGCTGCACACAGCACTTCCATGAGCCTTCAGGACATCTGCACTTAACCTTGCCACTGATTGTGTAACAGCTCCTCTGGGAGACTGAACTCTGAAACCGGTTCTTCCAACTTCCCCTTTGGGCCGGAATATTGATATTTTCTTCTGTTCCTGTTCTTTCTCATTTGTTGCTTCTATAGGTGATTTTTGTAAAGTATCTTGTTATTAGCTTTTAGAGTGCTTACCAAAATTTATACTTATTTGTTTATTTTCAAATATTGATATTATTTTAATTACAGATAATTTTATATAATGTGTTCTGTGGTGATAGGAGAAGAACACAAGTCAGGAAGGAGGCTTTCTCTGTAAACTTTCTCAAAAGTTTACTGTCTCTAGGAGGAGATAAAAAAAGTAAACAAGCAAAGCCCAAAGCAAATATGATCACAAGTGCTTTGAACAAACAGAGTTGGAGAACTGAGAGAAGTTTAGATAAAGAACATTGAAATGGGAGTTTAATATTTGTCATCCCCTCCCAAAAAGACTTTAGTTTCCGTGAAAAGAGGCATTGGTGCCTACCATACAGTCTATCCCAGCGTAAGTGCATGACAAATTAATTGAATGAATACATGAATTAATGGATGATTTGAAAAAATATAACAATTATTGAAAATCTACACATTTTACTGAATTGAATTCTTTCTGTCCATTATCTCACTCTAGCCTCGTAAGAACCCTAGGCTATCCATATTTCCTGAGTACTATTAAGTATCCTGCCTAAAATCAAAGAACTTTTCACAAGCTGGATCATCTGATTCCAAAATAGATATTTGTAATGAAGATAATCATTAGAGGTAATAGTTTTTTAAATTAGATTTACTCAGCACATACTGTTCTTGTTCTATTTATTCTGCACAGTAGCTTCTGTTCACTTAAATTTTACATTCAAATGTATATAAAGAGTTGTTTTTCCTCAGGTATAAATTCCCCCAAATAAGCATTAAAAAAGCACCTTTCAATCACAGTCACACAAAAAGCCCTCCAAAAATTTAGCCATAATCCCAATAAGGATTCTGTTATTCAAAGATTATAGTGTCAGTTAAGCTCTAAGAACTTCCGTATGAAATAACATGGGAAGGAGAAAGAAGAAGAAAATGATCAGTACATACAAATAACACATGCATATGATGAGCAAAGAGAAAATATCAAAGCCACTCTAGTCCCCATTTCTGTAATTTGGCCATGTCATAGTTGACACCTATGGCTTCCTTTGGTAAACCCATCATACGTCCCTTGTTTTCAACCAGTTACTTCTATGGGTTCTTTACCTGGTGGGATGAACCAGTTCTCCAATCCTGAAAGGTCTGTCTTTGGTCATCTTGCGTTTTTCCGGTTGCTGTTAGTATTCCATTAACATTTACAATTTGGCATGAAGGTAAGAGAGGCATTCCAGAGAATCCCCTGGGTCCCAGATGTAGTTCTATCAGCTTCACTGTGTAGCAATAATTAAACTTCTGGGTGATCAGAATGATCACTGATTAATGGCCCAGATTAACCTGGATACCTAGATTAACTTTCTTTTCCTGTTAGTTTAGTGACATACAAAGCTCAAAAGTTTACAATTCCATGGAACCATTATAGTGTCCCTGATGGAAGCATTTCCTACTGAGGATTAAGATAAATTTCCAAATGGGAAGCAAACATTCTATACATGTAATAGTGTAATTATACTTCTATGCCTTGATTCCTACACCCATGTATTCCGACTATGGGAACACAGCATCATATACCAAATCCTTTCAGAATCTTGCCTCCAAGGTGTTGTTGTAACTTAGTCATCAGTAAGCCATTCTTCCTTTCAATTAGGAACCTACTTCTGAGTGCCCAAACCCCTTATAAATTTCTGTGCTCCCTTATGCCTCATCTATTCACTCTTTTCATGGTGCCTTTAATAAGTAGAAGTTCTGCATTTTAACATGCTTAAATTCATCATTTCTTATGATTTGTGCTGTGGCTGTCTTGTTTTGAATGTTTTTTCTTACGTTGAGACTATGAAAATGTTGTTTTATAATGTATTTTAAAATAGTCAGTAGTTTTGCCCATCTCATTTTATCTTTAGTACCCCGGGGGTTGATTCTTGTGTATGCTGTGAGGCAAGAGGCCAGGCTATTTTTCCTTTCTACATAGGTAAGCAATTGTTCCAATGAAATGTGTAGACTTCCGCCTCTGATGTCTCTAACCAGCTCTATCAGATAGAAAATACCTATATATACATAAGTATTTTTTCGGGTTCTTCCTTTGGTTCTGTTGCTTAATCTGCCTGTCCTTGCTCTCTTATCATACTGTCCTAAATGTTATAGTTTTATAACATGTCATAGTTGGTTCCCCAGACTGGTTTTCAGATGTTGCACGGGCATGTCCTTCCCCAGGTCCCTGGGAGGACTCCCGTTGGGTCACTGGTGGGTCCGTGGGCAGGCAGGACTAGTCCTGGAGTGCAGCTGAGTGACTGGAATCAAGTCATAGCACTGCTTAAGGTCTGGAGACAGGCCCCAGGTCTGCAGGCCTGCCTCTGGGACCATGATAGATGTCTTTCAGCTGGATCTCTTGGAAGGCAGGTCAGTTCCTGGACTGTGACTAGGAAGGGGTGGATCACAATCAAAGGGTTGCTTTAGGGCCTGCAGTCATACTGAGGTCACTGAACCTGCCTCCAGCGGTAGAAATGGGCATGTTTCCCACTGGATTCCTGTGCTGGCAAGAGTGCTCTTGGGCCACAGCCAAGAAGGTTCAAGCTAAGTTATAGGGTAGCTATAGATTCCCTTCAGAGCCCAAGGTCATCAGGTCTGTTGCCCAAGGCATGGGCAGGTGTGGTTTTTCTGAGGTCCCTTGAGGAGTGATGCTGGAGGCAAAACCAGGGCCAGTCAGGGCTCTAGTCACATTCACTGGCATATGGGGTCCTGCATTTGGGATCATGGTTGGTCAGTCTTGGTGGAGGCCTGACTTTTAAAAATGACCCTCCTCAGTCTTGGGATTCATCCAGGTTTCTCGGCCTCATATTGGTTCCCAAAACTTGCAAAAAAATAAAATAAATAAAAAAACTTCTGTTCTTCGATGGCTGACAACTTATTGTTGCTGTGGGTGGATACAAATTCTACTATCTTAACTGCTGACATCACTTGCCTGGCTTTCAACATTTTAATAACTACAAAATTTGAACCAAGTCTCTAAGATAGATTACTTCTTAATTTATCAAACAATAGTTCATTCTGTTCTGTATTGAGCCAACTCTATCTCCAGCATAATTTCAAATTTTAAGTGCTACAGTCAAGAATTATATTTCAAAACAGAAATCTTTTGAGATAAGAATTTCTTGCAGCAAAGAAAAGCTGAAGGGAGAATTTATTTCAGATACGGCAAAGTTATATGAGACTTATCATAAAGAAAATGTGCTGGTGACTGAAGTTTGAAGCTTATGTGTCACAAAGTATGTTATAGAATGCATTGAGAGAGAAGCTGTCAGTGTAGGTGTATTTTGTTCTCAAGCAGTTTGTGAGATTTTTGTGGTTTGAATAAAGAAGATCCATCTTCATGTACATGATGGCAGTAGTAGTTGTTGGATAGGAGAAAACTAAAAACAGTTCTGTGTAAGACTTAGCCGGACAATTTCATTGTTTTATTTCAAACAGAAATAAATATTATTATTATTACCATAATGTAAGTCTACTCTTTTCTCTGCAATTTGCTGAATGAGAAATAACCAACAATGTGAAGCTTATTACAAAAATTGAAGTTTTCAGATCTTTCTCCTGTAGTTTCGTATTGATACAACAAATTATACAATACTTCTATTGTTACAATAACTTTAAAATACTTAAGGATAGACATTCTGACATTATGAGTATAACATTATAGATCTCAAGTCAGTTTAATGGTGTTTTTTTTTTTTTTAAAGATCTTGACGTAACTAAATCTGAGCTCCTCTCAAGCACAGGAAGCTAAGTATCCAGTTATGAGAAGTGTATTCATACTTGTACCCCTCATCCATTGATGCTTAATGAAGCTGAACTTTGGACAGCCTGCCGGTAGAAGTGTTTCAGATTGAATGTAGCTGCTTTGATATTAAAGGCCAATAGTATTGAACAACACAGCTCAACCTACCCAACATTTCCTAAAAACTACATTTAGGAGATTGGAATTTAAGTACTTCTAGTTAAACACAAATCAAATAATTTCTAATTGGGTATAAAAAACGCCCACCATCATGCTTTTCATGTTTAAATATGATGGTTTGGGTTCTTCATTTTTTAGATTACTTGAATGTTTATTTGAGGAGAATATTTTCGACCATTGTATTTGCTTACTATTGGGGTGATGGTAGGTGTATGCTTTGAGGAATCATAGTCTAATTTACTACTGACTTTTTTGTGACATGTTTATTTCACTTAGTATTATCTCCAAATGGTTCTTTATGTCATGGAAAATGACATAATTTTCTTTCTTAAGACAGAAAATGTTCTCATATATATACCTAAACCTATTGTCTTCACCTATTCATCTGTTCATAGACATTTGGGTTATTTTCTCCTCTTGGCTATTATAAATACTCTTTCAAGGGACATGAGTGTGCAAACATTTCTTCAACTTTCTGCTTTCGATTCTTTTGGACATAAACTCACATAGGTGGAAATGCTGGATCATATATGGCAGTTCTATTTTTAATATTTTGGAGAACCTCCATTTAGTTTTCCATAGAGTCTGCATCATTTTACATTCCTGACCACAGTAAATAGGTTTCCTTTACATCCACATACCTGTCAACACTTGTCATTTTCTGTTTTTCAGCTAGAGGCTTATGTGGGCAAGGCAGAAAAGTTTGTTTATGTATTAGTGGTCTGGAATTTAGACTACCTTTTTTTCATAGCAACAACTTGGTTTACAAATATTTGCCTACGTGAAAAGATTGTAAAATTTCAATATGTAATTATTGAATGATTGTGAGAAACACTGCATCTGCAGATTTAAATAAGTAATTAAATAAAGTTACTGAATTATATCTTAAAATTATTTTTAGAAAGATTATATTTGAAATTCATGCAGAATTTAATTGTAGGCAGTGTAAAAAAGCTGTTTTGATATCCAATTATAAGACCTAAGTTTTTCCTATGTAGTTTTTTTATGATGAATATGCCAATATGCTGATTGAAAGCCCAAATTAGCAAGTTACAAGGATATTTGAGCTTATTAGTGTCATCTGTAATGTGCAATGATAATATAAATCATGTGGTATTACTAATAATTCTAATTTAGTAAATGAACACCATATAACATTTTCCTGGTAAATTGCAGTGTATATGAAATGATAGATATTATTAAAGCACTAATATAGTATTAGTAGCATATTAATAGATAATGATGTAAAAAAAGAAATAATAATATTGAAACTTAGTAGTGCTATTATTTTTTTCAGAAAGCAGAAATATGGGGAAAACCCAAATAGATTTTAAAGAGACATTGGTCATTCATGAATAAGATTGTTTGAAATATAGGGGAAAAAAAACCCAGTGGAATATGAGGGGGAAGGGGAGAGCAAGACATTGATAGTATAGGCTTCTTACCTCCACTTATCACAGAAAGTTGTTTCTTAGAAAGAAATATGAAAGAAACTCCTTCCTCCAATGGCCAATAGGTGATGTGGTTGAACTAGATAAGATGAAAAAAATAAGGCCCAGTGAAGGTGGAAACAAGAGTGTAACTGAATTCATTCATACCCATTAATGATATGGAAGCAAGGTGGTGCCACTGTTTTGCATAGTAATAATACTTTGGAAGTAGTCTCCATGAAAGTTTATTTACTTGCATAAATTTGGTTAAACTTATCAGTGGGTTTTAAAGTCACAGGGAGTTGATATTTAGTTTAGACAGCATCAGAATACCTGATGCTTGATTGGCTAAACGATTCGCCAAATTTGTCTGTAAATTATGCATCACAAGTAAAGTGATAACCATGTTCTCTGCTCATCTGGACCTTAATCAGTGTTTCCCACACTCTAGTGCATACTGGAATCAGCTAGGAAGCACTCACAAATGTTAAATTTTGGCCCAAGCACTAGAAATTCTGCTTTTGTTTGTATGGAAATGGGCATCACATTAGTATTGTTCAAAGCACCCAAGGTGGTTCTAACATGCAGGAAATTTTGGGAACCACTCACTACCCTAACCAACTTGGTGCATGGAAAACTCATTTTATATTGATATCCATTTATCTATCTATCTATCTTTCTTTCTAATCTTTTAAAAAGATTTTATTTATTTATCTTTAGAGAGGAAGGGAAGGAGAGAAGGAGAGAAACATCAATGTATGGTTGCCTTTCAAGAGTCCCCTTTTGGGAACTGGCCCGCAACCCAGGCATGTGCCCTGACTGGGAATTGAACCAGGATTGTGTGGTTCCCAGGCCCACGCTCAATACACTGAGCTACACCAGCCAGGGTTATCTATCTAATCTTAATTGATAGATAGGTAGTGGGTAAATCCTTCTTCTTTCCCCACTGATACTGTAGGAAAACAATAATCTATTGTTAAGTAGTCTCTCCTTCACTCTTCCCTTCTCTCTTGCTGAGAACTTGGGACTAGGAGCTCCCTACAGGAGAGAGACCACATAGGCAGACTCCTAGTGACAAGAGGAGGTGGTGAAGGTTAGAAAGTAAATATTGAATTATTTATCAGTTTAAGGTATATAGATTTTTTCTCTCATAAGATGACACCCTATAATATATAATAACAGAATTCTTTGCATTTTTAAACTATGAACAGTGTTCAGGTAGAAGTGGTAGAAACTGTTTGGACTTTATGATACATCCAGAATTTATGGTTGTTATTTTATATGCAGTGTACATTTTCTCTTTGATCATTTTGGTAGGCAGCTATGATGGTAACAATCATGTTCACTAGAAGATATAAAAATGTTAATGTATTTTATTGATTATGCTATACAGTTGTCCCATTTCCCCCCTTTACTTCCTTCTGCCCCATAACCTCCTCCCACCATTGTTCCCCTACCTCAGTTCATGTCCATGGGTCATACATATAACTTCTTTGGCTTCTCCATTTCCTATAGTGTTCTTAATCTTCCCCTGTCTATTTTGTGCCTACCATTTATGCTTCTTGTTCCCTGTAGCTTTACCCTTTTTCTTCCCCTTGCTCCTTTCCACTGATGACTATCCCTGTGATCCGTATTTCTGTGAATCTCACCATCGAATCTCTACTGAGATCTCACACAGGCTTTGTATACAGCAGAAACTCCTGCTGTAGTAAGCACGTCTCCTTTATGCTCTAGGATCTCAAATTCCTGGGATCTCCAATGAGAAGTTGTTTAAATGCTGTACTGAAGGCGAGTAAACTTTGGGTTTGGCTGCCAGTGTTGTTGGGGTGCCCATTCATATTGTGGAGGAATGGTCTTCCCTTTAAACTAGAGGACTGGTGAAGATGCTCAATAGTCATAAAAATTTATTAGTACTTCAAGCTACTCAGTTGAATACCAAATTATTTATACATTTACTTCTAAGTACTTCACAGTATATGTTCTCTTTTGTCTTCTCGCAAACCAAAACACACAAACAAACAAACCACTACAGGCTTTTGTATTTCTTCTGACCTCTCATCCCTACAGACACCATCCCACACAAGCATTTCCTGAATCCCTGAGCAGTTATTTGCTCTGGTGTCAGACAAATAACTTCTGATGGAGTATGTAATCTTGATCAATTGGAAACCAGTGCTATTAAATATGATATTGTAGTCATATGTATTAGGTTATTTAAAACATTCTCTACAGTAATTAGAACAACAATAATAACAGCAGTTTATATTACTTTTGTATCACTATGTACCAAAGATATTTGAAGTATTTTGTATACATTAAATAGTCTTTCTTTTGAAAAAATATATGAGGTTTATATTGTAAGAGTTGGGGTTATCATATCTTTACTTATGTTTTTAAAGATTTTACTTATTTATATTTAGAGAGGAGAAGGGAGGAAGAGAGGGAAACATCAATGTGTAGTTGCCTCTTGAGTGCCCTCTACTGGGGACCTGGCCCACAAACCAGGAATGTGCCCTGAGAAGGGATGGAACAGGCAACCTTTTGGTTTGCAGGCCTGCACTAATTTCACTGAGCTACACCAGCCAGGATATGTTGTCCTATCTCTAATGCCTAGTTTACATTGCAACAAACTACTATTTCTTTGCCTTTCCATGCTGGTCCCTGTAGAATTCAATCCAGTGACTGCATCTTGAGGGCTTTTTAAAAAAGGAAATCTGATCATGTATCTGCCCTTTATTCCCCTTTCTCCTTTTCATTGGCTCACAAATGCTCTCATTAGATGCTTCAAAATCTTTAAAATTACTTATGTTTAACTTCACCATCATCATCTGCCTCCTTTTTCAGATTCTTCCTCATACACTGAACTCAGACTTCTTGGAAACTGTCAGTGTTATTTTTCCTGCTTTACCTTTTGAGTCTTCATCTCTCCCCATTCCTTCCTCCTGCTACTGGGCATCCTTCAGGTCTCACTTACTTGTCAATGACAGGGATCACTTTCGATGATCCCTGCTGGGTGTTTTCCAGCTTGGTGGTCTTTCCTTATTATACTACTCTTCGCACAGATTTTCTTACTTACAATCTGTCTTTCCGAGTAGAATGACAGGCATCTATGGGTAGAAATTGCATCTACACCACTTCTCTGTCTACCCAGCACTTATCTCTGGGCTATGCTAGTCATCTTAAGAATTTTCTTTGTATGAATGATTGCCAGTTTTATGTGCTGAAGAAAGAAAGCCTTAATTTAATCACCCAATTTCCATAGTCTCCCAAGTATGATGATTTATTCTGTAATGGTACTGTATTCGGACTCTTTGAATAACATAAAATATACATTTTTAAAGTAGATGACTTATTATTTAAAAACAATGTCCAGCCCAGGGACTACCTTGTATTATAGCTCCATTTTTTGGCCACTCTTAGCTGCAAGTGTGGGGCAAGTGTTTTTATTGAAGTTCATATTAATTTTATTTCTCTTAGTATTTTTCTCCCTAGAGCCTCTTCAACTTACACAGCCCCCTTGCCCTGCATTGTTTCTGTGGGTCCATAGACAATGTTGTCCATATCTACGAGTTGTTTATTTTTTGGCTCGAACCCTACAAACACCAAGTCACTCCCCACCCCACAGAGATCTCAGCCTTCTCTCTGTATATGAGTCTGTGTCTATGTTGCTTGTTAGTTCAGTTTGTATATTAGAATTCCTGTATAAGTGAAAGTATATGGCACTTGTCCTCTTGCGACTGGCTTATTTCCAGTCATAGGAGGACAAATATCATATAATTTCATACATTGCATTTTTTTTTCATTATAACCATGTTGTGTCGAAGAGGAAAGTTTGCTTCTTTTTTATAGCTGAGTACTAATCCATTATGTAAATGTACCATGAATGTTTTATCTACTCACTACTGATGATCACTTGGGGAGCTATTGTAAATAACATTGCAAATGATATAGTGGTGCATGTATGTTTTCAAATGAGCATTTTGCATATCTCTAGATAAATTCCCAGAAGTGGAATCTCTGGGTCATAAGAAAGATTGATCTTTAATTTTGTGACCATACTGTTTTCTACAGTGGCTGCAGAATCTGTATTTCTACTAACAGTGCACTGTGATTCCCCTTACTGCACATCTTCACCAGCAGTTGTTCCTTGCTATTGATGGTTGCCATTGTGACAGGTGTTACAATGGCACACCATATGGTATTTCACATGGTTTGAATTTTCATTTGTCTGATCACTAGTGACATTAAACATCTTTTCATATGTCTGTTGGCTATCCATATGTCCTCTTTAGAAAAGGGTCTATTCAGGTCTCTTGCCCATATTTTAATAGGATTATTTGCTTTTTTGATGTTGAATTTTATAAGCTCTTTATAAATTTTGGGTATTAACCTCCCATTAGATATATCAGCAACATGTCCTCCCATTGAGTAGGTTGTTTAATTATTTTTTGATGGTTTCTTTGGCCCTGCAAACCTTTTTAGTTTGATCTAGTACCATTTGTTTATTTATTGTTCTGTTTTCCTTGCCTGAGGAGGTAGAGAGGGAAAAATATTGCTGTGAGTAATGTCTGAGATTTGGCTGCTTATATTTTCTTCTAAGATTATGGTTTGAGGTCTAGCATTTAAGTCTTTAACCCATTTTTAATGTATTCTTGTATGTGGCATAAAAATTAATCTAGTTTAATTTTTCTGCATGCATCTGTGCAATTTTCCTACCATCATTTTATTGAATAAACTATCATTAGCCCATTGTATGCACTTGCTTCCTCTGTCAAATATTCATTGAAAGGTGTGGGTTTATTTCTGGTAGCTCTGTTCTGCTACATTGATCTATGTGTCCTTTTTTTTTTCTTAACAGTACCATGCCATTTTGATTATTATGGCCTTATGGTATAGTTTGAGATTAAGCAGCATGATTTGTCCAACTTCTTTCTTCTCTCTCTAGACCAGTGTTGCTATCTGAGGACTCTTGTGGTTCCATATATTTTTAAAAATATGTGGCCCAGTTTGGTGAAATACATCTTTTATTTTGATAGAAATTGCATTGACAGTATAAATTGCTTTGGGTAATATGGACATTTTAATGATATTAATGCTTACACTTATTTGTATCTTCTTTAATTTTTTTCTCCAGTATCTCACAAATTTCTGAGTACAGAATCTTTTACTTATTGGTTAAATTAATTCCTAGGTATTTTATTCTTTTTGAAGTGATTGTGAATTAGATTTTTTTCTTTCCCGAATTTATTTATTTGTGTCCTTCCTGTTTATTTTTCTGGATGAGTCTTGTTAAATGGTTGTCAATCTTTTTTATCTTTTCAAAGAAACAGCTCTAGGATTCACTGACCTTTATTACTTGCAAACCTGACCTGAAATTACTTGCAAACAAATTTTCAAATGTGAAGCTAAATTGTGGAAAGTCATTTTGTCCCAGGAGGAGCAACTGCCTCTTGATGGAATAAGTTGGATGGGTCCCATCTATTGGGTATATCAGCTTCAGGCTTAGAAACACTACTCCCTCTTCCCCTTCTTTTCTGTTTTGGGAAACTTCTGGCAACAAAACAGGACACATTTCGTGACGACAAGTATAGCAGTTGCCACACAGGCCAGCAGGAACCCAATCACGTCCAAAGAGTAGTACTGGAAACAGTTAAGGTCATAGGAGGCTGGCTGCAGGTGTTTGGCTCCTTTGTGGCGCATTACAAACTCAACCCAGAAGACAGCTCGATCCAGGGGCTTCACTGGCTGGTCATGATAAATTCTAGACAATTTCATAGCATTCTCCTTATATCTGAAGGAGAAACACAAGGGTACCAACATTGAAAGGAATTAATATGCCTAAATGAGTTATTCCCATGAAAGGTTTCTGAAGTGTCACACATATGTTTCATATAAATGTTATAGAATTGCAGAGGAGGTCTATTTTTACTTGGGTTTTCATAGATGGTTTCACTTTAAAGTTGACATTTTCTGGTGACAAATATTGTACAAAGTAGAAATGGGAAATAGGGTGGGACAGTCACCTCTTTTTATCAGAGGAATCATGGGATCCATTCTAATGGCTATTCCTGTGGACGAAACAGGGGCTACACAGCAGGTGGACAAGTTCAGTGACACAAGCTCACCACACAGGATGATCTGATCATAAATTTCTAACTGGGTGGGTCCTGGTGAGTAGTCTCATCTCAGGCCAATAGCTTCCTTAGTAAAAGGTTAATCTGTACCTTAAAAAGGCCAGTCCATTGTTCTTATGCATCAAGGATAACAGACCTTTGAAATGCCTGAGTAATTTCTCAAAGGCATGACTTTGGGCAGCAGAGCACAGTGACCTCAAACATCTCTTGTTGCCCAAATACCAGCTGCATTTCCTATAAATGTAAAATGTTATCTATTCTGTCCCTACCATTGTGAAAGATGTATTCTGTATCTGCCAATGTAAAAGAAGTATGTATCTCTCCTTTTCACTTTTTGTATTATCCTAGAGTTTTCCCCTCCCCTACCCACCTCCACTTTCTTCCACCTCCTTAATCTACCAGAAATGGACTTCAGATAACCTTTCTTACATTCTCTCCTTTGACTCTAAATGCCAAAAAAACAAACAAAAAAACAAACAAAAAAAACAACTGCCACAGTGCCATTCTCCAGAGCATTTTGTCATGTACTGATGTTGTTTGGGCCAGTCCTCTCTTATTGGCTGATACAAACTTTAAAAATGTTTTGATACTTTTGGATATTCTTTCATAGATATAAATCAGAAGGTGAAATGCAGTGTTAGGACAATGCTTTCAAACTTTTTGAAGGGAAATTGTATCATGGCAGGAGAGACATTTCCTCACTAGTCCCTCAGATTTTAGCCTTCTCTTGACCTATTGTATGTTTCTCACCTGGAATGACATTATTTTGAAACACAGAAAATTATGACAAACTCCTGTTTGAAATTTCTGCTTGGCTTCTCAATTCTTTTAGAATAAATTCTAAATCTTTTTAGGCCAACAAAACCCTACCCAGTGTTAACGAAAAAAGAATGAACCCCAAAACCAAAACCAAAAAAATAAAACAAACAAAAAAACAAACCATAGGCTCTAAGTGGTGTTACTTTGCAAAAACAACATGATGCCAAACCTTGATTTAATACCAGATTTCATTGAAGTTTCAACTTCTTCCATAACTGTAATGCTTAGTAATCAGTCTGGAATTTTCTGATGAATCCAATGAGGTAATCTGACACTTGGGTCCTGTGTCTCTTGCATAGGAAGAAGATGCGATCTGCATTTTAAACCCTTGCCATTTAGACAGGAAAGTAAGAAGCTAGGAAAATTCCTGGGCAAGTGGAATGAGGAAACTGAGACAATGTGAAAGGTAAGATGGTGGCCTAGGTAAACAGGGCTTGCCTCCTCACATCACCATGTCAAAATTACAACTAAACTTCAGAATTGCCAGAAATTGAGGATAATGGAAGCCCTACATGTACGGAATTAATGAAAAAAAAACACTGAAACTCTTTGTAGGGGTGTTGATGCAGAACAGGTTGGTCTCACACCCACATGGGGCAGATAAAAAAGCAAGGGGTCCCAGCCCCATACCAGGTGTGCCCAGTCTGGGTCTCAGTGCTGGGAGTATCAGTGCGCATAGTTTAGGGCTTTTGAAACCAGTGGGAAATGAGGCTGTGGAAGACAGAAACTGCTAGTTTGCTACACAGTTTGCCTCAAAGGGCCCACACACAGACCGGCTCAGACTCACTCCCTCTGAGCTCTAGCTTGGGAGTAGCACATTGAAAGTCATCAGAGACAGATGAGATCGAATTGTCTCATACCAGGGCAAGAACTGGGCAGCAGTTTTCTCCCAGACAAAAGTGGTGAAAGAGGCCATTGGTCCTTTTCTGACCTCTTCCTTCACAGAGTTGGCTGACAGGTGCCATATCTGAGACTCCATAAATCTGGCTCACACTTTTTGCCCAATTGCATGATTGGGCAAATCGAGATTTTTAAAAATCACTTGTGATTTTCTGAGGCTCTACTCCATGTAACTTTCAGGCTTTCCCAAGCTGTTAACAGTGGCTTTTCCAATGAATGGCTTGTCTTAGCTTATGCCTCAGATTTTTCTAAATTCTCTCAAATAAATAGCATCTGGTCTCAGTGAGCTCTGTACCTCTTGCTAAGTGGCCAGAGGCTTGGCACCAGCAGCAGCTGGTACTGGTCACAGCTTGGCCTTGCTTAGACACCTCTATGCCAAGCACAGATGACAGTCATCTGCAGGTTGTTTTGTAGCTCATACTGGTAGGCCCTGGACAGAATACAGGTGCTGGCTGATCTTGGTCTTTACCCTCCAGGAGACCACAGAGCCAGTGTACCTGGTGGATAGCTACATACCTTGTTGGAGCAACCCTACCCAACTGCCTATACAAACAGCACACCCAAGGGGTGGTCTCAGCAGGTGCCAGAGTCCTGCTGATGTCAGTGTTGCTCTGTGGCATGGGCCTATGCACAACTGATCTTCTGCAGTGGTCAGAGGTTGGTAGTCAGTGGTCACAGCCAGTCTTTTCAGCTGATTGACCTGGGGAAATTCCTTTCTTTGACCTGCCAACAGTAATCTAGGCTCAACTACAAGAGGGAAGTATAAACAGTCCACATGGTGGGACCATCTCTAGTACCCAGCTTGGGAGTACTTGATTGGGAGGCTGTGTCACTGGACCCTAAAGGAAACCACCTACTTTAGGCCACTCTACCAAACCGGAGAATCCTAGCACCTCTACCTAGTACATAGAAGCAACAAACTCCTTTTGGCCCAGGGAGGCTGCCAAAAGGAGCAGACAAAGAAACATGGCCCAAATGAAACAAGGAAACAAAAGTCCAGAAAATCTAAATAAAAGTGCAGACAAGCAACCTACCAGATTCAAAGTTCAGAACTCTAATCATAAATGATGCTGAATGAACTTAGGGGAAGAGCAGGTGAACTCAGAGAGAACTTCAACAGCATAAAAAAGCACATGGAAACCATAAAAAGAACCAATCAGAAATGAATGATACATGAACTGAAATGAGGAAAAAGCTACAGGGAATCAGCAGAGAACTGATGAACCTGAGAAATAAATGAGTGATTTTGGACATAGAGAGATAAAAAACATCCAATCAAAACTGTAAAAAAGGAAAACGAATCCAAAAAAATGTGGATAGTGTAAGTGACCTCTAGGACAACTTCAACCATACCAATATTTGCATCATCGTTGTGCCACAAGGAAAAGAGAAAAAGCAAGAAATTGATAACCTATTGAAAAAATAATGACAGAAATCTTCTTTAACTTAGTGAAGGAAATAAACATATAAGTTCAGGGAGTGTAGTCCCAAAGAAGATAAACCCTAAGAGTTCCAACTCAAAAATCATCATAATTAAAATGCCAAAGGTTAAAGACAAAAAGAATCTGAAAAGCCACAAGTGAAAAAGCAGTTCGTTACCTACAAGAGAGCTTTCTAATTTGTCAAATGACACTTTGCAGGCTATATTGGAATGTCAAGAAACATTCAATGATGAAAAGCAAGAACCTATAAGCAAGATTCCTCCTCCAGCAAAACTTTGACTTAGAACTGAAGGACAGATAAAGAATTTCTCAGACAAGAAAAAGCTAAAGGAGTTTATCATCACCAAACTTGTATTATATGAAATGTCAAAGGGTCTTCTTTAAGAGAAAGAAGGAGATCAAAAATAGGAACATTGAAATGGTAATCAATACATATCTATCAAAAATTGAATCTTGCCATGGCTGGTGTAGCTCAGTGAATTGAACTCGGGCCTGCGAAGCAGAGGACCAAGGTTTGATTCCCAGTCAGGGCACATGCCTGGGTTGCAGGTCAGTTCCCAACAGGGGCAAGTTCCCAGCAGGTGACACATGAGAAGCAATCATAAATTGATATTTCTCTCCCTTTCTCCTTCCCTTCCCTTCTACAGATAAGCAAATAAAATCTTTAAAATATTGAATCTAAAAAACCAAAATAGAACAGAAACAGAACCATAGATATAGAGAGCTTTTCCTTTAATGCTTTGGAGATGGGAGGGGTGTCAAGGGAATGGAAAAAGGGTGAAGGAATTAAGAAGTACTAATTGATTGTTACCAAATAGTCATGGAGATGTAAAGCATAGCATAGCGGATATAGTAGCTAGAGAGTATTTATGCATGATCCATGGACAAGGACTACAGTGTGGGGATTGCCTAAGGGAGTGGAGAGGCTCAGGGTCTGGGAGGGCAAAGAGGGCAAAATTAGGATAACTGTAATAACATGAACAATAAAGTAGTTTTAAAAGATTATTAAACAAGGCCAAAGAGTCTGAGCAATTTAAAGCCAGCTGGTGAATCGCAAGGCCATATCTCCCCTAACCAAGGACATTTGAGAGCAAATGGTTTATGCCTCTCCTCCCTAACCAGAAAATACTTAGATTAAATTCCCCTGGTCTGGGACTTCTTTTGACTCTTCTCCTTGCAGTTGTGAGATACCACTGGAGTTTGGGGAGGGGAGGAACAGTAAGGAAAACAGAGAGACCAGCACCTGAATGAAGGGAATGAACTTAGGGAGAAGCTGCAGGACTCCCCTTTCAGCTCCCCCACCCCTTACTCCCATGAAAGACGGCATGTCAGTGTCCCATAGCCATAGAAAATCACACCAAAAAGAAAACCCCACCCCCACCCTCTCTCCACGAGAAAAAGCCTGAGCACTCTAATGCAGGCGTGACACTCTGGTCTGATTCCCAGAATTTCTACCCTCTACAAAACTGAAACAAATCTTATTTTCATTATTGCCATCCCTGAACTATATTCTTCTATTATGCGAGACAAAGATGCAAATTGGTTCTGGATTTGTTTTTGTAACACAATCCCATTCCTGGAAAGACATGCCCATTCTAAAATAAAATCCTCTCTTTTACTTGCTAGTAATTCTTCCAGCACATCCTTCTTTCTATACAAACCTTCCATTTTGTACAAAACCTCTGAAAACCCTTCTAGTTGCTAGTTGTTATTTGCACCACTCAAGAGTCACTTATTACAGTCCATTCCATCTTCAAATTTACTTGGTTGAATTTTTCAGTGTGACAGTGTACAGACCCTTGGCAACCACCTGTCCTATCTCTTTCCCTATGCACACTGTCTTGCTGGCACCTGTACCTTCTGGCTGTTCACTGAAGCTGCCACATGTGTTTCCACCTCAGCACTTGTGACCTTTCCTTCTCCTCTGTCCACCTCTTAAAGTAGGCTTCCCTGTAACACCCAAGGCTACATTTAACTGCTGACAGAGGCCATGGGGTCAATGTCATGTGTCAGAGGATCTTTTACTGACCACACTAATAGCACCCAGGCCATTTCTTCTATGGTTTTGAATTTTTTCACTGTTTGATCCATAGATCTTTAAATACAAGTGCATTGGTTATGTGATTTCACTCATTTATGAGTTAAGTTCTTTTAATTGCCATGTTTATTACAAAGACTAAAGTATTTGCTTTGATGTAAGAATGAAGAATTTTCTGTTGGGATGTCCCTCTTCATGTTTGTTCATAAGCAGAGGCTCTTGTTCCCCACATGTGGGCTTATTGATGAGGAGGTGTGGTGTAGCAACTATTTTCCAGGAAACATCTAGGGTATAAATACTGAGAGTTTATTAGCAGTATTTGAGAGATTTGGTTTGGGCAGGGTGACTCTTCATTAAGCAAAACTCTCTCCAGAGACCCTTGGGCATTTCTTCCTCTCTTGGCAATATAGGTGCCTTAGACAGTGGTGATAACCCTCAAAGCAGCCCTGGAAAGAGATCAGCCAGCCTTGCAACCTATTACCTGGCTCCCTAACAATCTGCTCTAGCAACAGGGGAGTTGTACTTTTATGCTGGCAGTTGAAAATCAGCTCTTGGTTGATCATTGATTCTTTCTTAAATTAGACTTCATTCCTTCATCTCTGCTGGCTTGTAACAATAGCGGGATTAACCAGTCATTTGTTTGAAATATATATTATTTCTTTATTTGACTTTTTTAAGAGATATTATCTTGTATGGTATTTATGTGTGAAATTGTAATAGTTTCCACACAAGTCTGTGCTACATAGGTTCTTAGCGAAGACAGAAATCAGTCTATGAATATAAATTGCTACCTCCCCAAAACAAAGCACAACAAAACAAAACACTGTATATTGTAAAGTATACCCTACATTTCATTGTAAAAACATAAGAAAAATGTACATATCCTAAGTAACCAACTCAAAATTTTATATTTTATAACTACTTGGTAAATTGTCATGAAGTAAATACATCAATTACCTACTACCTAGTACTGATACAGGATACCACAAGCTGCAGAAGTTCCCCATTTTCTTGGACCTTTCAGTCACAAATCCCTTCTTCATATTATTACTATCATTACCTTTGATATCATAGAATATTTTGTCTTTTATATGTATGGGGGGCATATAATAATACTTACTAGTTTTTGTCGTTTCATAGCAATTATTAGTTGATTCCATTGCTATAGAGAATTGAGTATATGACCGTAGCACATTGTTGGTTCATAATGTTAAATGAACATTTGGATTTTTAATATATATTTTAGCTATTTCTATTATTGCTGATGCAACTATTTTTGTGTCTGTCTTTTGGTTTACATATTTATACATTTCTGTTGTGTATATACCTAGAAGTGAAATTGCTGAGAAGCAGGTGCATGTATAATAAAGATCTCAGGATTGACTCTGAATTATTTAGGAATGTGTTGCTTAATTTTAAAAATTTAGAAATTTTTAGTTTAGGTTTATTTTTTTAATTTACTTCTAGTTTGGTTGAACATATCCTCTTTATAATATGACAAATTTCAAATAGGATTCTTGGCTTTTGCCCTAGCATGTATGTTGAATTCCTTATTTTTTTCTTGTGTTCATATCTTATGTATTTAAAATGATATGTTCTCCAGTGTTATATGTATGTCAAAAAGCTACATTTTTTTAATTGGGTTTCAAATCTTTTATTGTATTCATTATTTTGTCTTCTTTTTATATTATAGAATAAAGATCTTTGAAAACATCCTACTATGATTAAAACCTTGTATTTTGGACTTTTTTTGTTTATTTTTTTCCAGTTTGGGGATTTATTAATAGGTGTTGCCCATTAATAATTTATATTGTTTTGAAACCTGACTTATTTTATTAGAAAAATTTTATCTTTATATTTAGTGGTACTTCTGGTCCATTGTGTCTGAGAATAGGATACCTAAGTTTTTTTTATGATCACTGTTGAAATAGATAATTTTTCTAGCTTTTTACAATCTTGTTGTACACTTCTAGTTAAGTCAGCTCTCTAAGTAATATATAGAGTTAATTTTTAAAATCCAGAGTGGCTTGTGTTTAAGTGATTTAGTCTGTTTATATTTTCTGTGACTACTGACATTTTTACCTATATTCACACAAAATCTTAGATAGCATTATTATAATTCTGCAAAGCTTAGAAACAAGCATAATGTCTACAAACATTATGCAAGATAAGTAAAATGTGCTCTGTTTATATCATAGATTTTTATTCAGCCATTCAAAGCTATAACAGTGATGGAACCCCCAAAAATGCTATATTAAAGAAACCAGGTTCAAAAGACAACATATTTTACAGTCTTGTTATACTGAAATGTCTAAAAAGACTAATTTATACTGACAAAAAATTGATTAATGGTTATTTGTGTAAGGGACAAGGGAGTGACTTCTAAGGCATATGGCATGTCTTTTTGGGAGGGTGAAAATATCCTAAATTTATATTATGGTAATAGACTCATAGCTCTGTAAACATGCTACGTATAGTTATTTACATAATATACATAAATCTGTTTAAGTGATTAGAAGAAAATAAGTTTTTGAGTATAAAGAAATTTATATTTTCAGAAATATTAGGTATTGAATTGGAAGATTCTATGATTTATCTTCTAGTTCATCATTATTCCTGCTATGTGTTCTATCATGTTTTTTGAAAGGAGGTGTATTTGCAATTATCTATACCCCTTTATTTTACTGGAGAAGAAAACTGTTTCACTTGTTGGCTACTCATTAAAACCATGGACTTAACCTAGAGGAGAACATTGGCAGGAAAATCTCAGATATTTCACGCAGCAACATTTTTACTGATATGTCCCCTAGAGCAAGGACTATAAAGGAAAGAATAAACAAATGGGATCTCATCAAAATAAAAAGCTTCTGCGCAGCTAAAGAAAACAGCATTAAAATAAAAAGACAACCAACTGGATGGGAAAACATATTTGCCAATGATACCTCAGACAAAGGTTTAATCTCCAAAATATACAAAGAACTCACAGGACTTCACTCTAAGAAGACAACTAACCCAATTAAAAAATGGGGAAAGGACTTGAACAGACACTTCTCCAAGGAGGACATACAGAAGATCCAGAGACACATGAAGAGATGCTCAATATCGCTTGCTATCAGAGAGATGCAAATTAAAACCACAATGAGATACCACTTTACACTGGTGAGAATGGCTATCATAAACAAAGCAATAAACAACAAATGTTGGAGAGGGTGTGGGGAAAAGGGGACTCTGGTCCACTGTTGGTGGGATTGCAGACTGGTACCACTATTATGGAAAACAGTATGGAATTTTCTCAGACAACTAAAATTGGACTTGCCTTTTGACCCAGCAATTCCACTGCTGGGATTGTATCCTAAGAACCCTAAAACACCAATCCCAAAGAACCTATGCACCCCAGTGTTCATAGCAGCACAATTTACAATAGCCAAGAATTGGAAGCAACCTAGATGCCCGTCAGTAAATGAATGTATCAAAAAACTATGGTACATATACACAATGGAATTTTATGCTGCAGAAAGAAAGAAGGAGCTCCTACCTTTTGCAACAACATGGATGGAACTGGAAAGCATTATGCTGAGTGAAATAAGCCAGGTGTTGAAGGACAAATACCATATGATCTCACCTCTAACAGGAAGCTAAACAACAAAACAAACAAGCAAGCAAAATATAACCAAAGACACTGAAATAGAGAACAGGCTGACAGTGACCAGAGGGGAGAGGGGAGAGAATTTCAGGGGAAATAAGGGAGGGATTTAGAGGAACCTATATAAAGGATACATGGAGAACAACTGAGAAGGGTGGAAATGGGAGGGAGGGGGGAGGATGGGGGGTGGGAAGAGATGGGAGTAATAGACAGAAAACTATACTTGAAAAATAATTAAATAAAAAAATTGGTAAAAAAAAAACAAAAAACATGGACTTAAAATGTAACTTTGAAATAAATGAGTGGTTGAAAATAACAGTAGATTTAAGATGACTTAAATCATGTCAATAATCTCAAAATTAGTCTTTTAAAATGGGATGAAACTCATATGCATCCTTGACAAGAGAGCTTTTTATAAATACTATTAAAAATGTGATACTTACGAAGGGTCATTAATGACTGTCTTCAATTCCTTGAGCAAATCTGCACTAGACATTGTGTTGATGTCCAATCTGACAGCTGCTCCCTTGACCTTCATGTGGGCGATGTTATCAGGTTGATCCGAGAACAAAGGGAGGCCCACCATTGGGATCCCGTGGTAGATGGCCTCATAGATGCCATTGGTTCCACCATGAGTTATAAAGGCTTTGGTTTTTGGATGACCTAGGATTGGGTGACATTAAGCAAATTATGAATTATAAATCTTGGAATAAAATGAGTGTTTGGAAATAAAGGTGTATTCAGAAACAGACTAGTATGTACTTTAGACTGTATTAAAATGTCTTTCAGAAGTACGCACTGGCAAATATGGGTGTAGCCAGTGGACCATGGACACCATTTCATGGTATCATCATGAATTGGTTCACCAGGAAAGTGAGTGGAGCTTGGCAGTAGATTAGCACCAAGGTCTCACCCCCAGGGCACTTCAATTTTAAGAGGATGAGAACAACAGGAGAATTCTCAAAAGTACTGCAACAAAGTCCAGTAGAAAAAAGTCCAGGACAGCACGGTGTCATTGGTTACACTTGGCCTGGCATATTTGGCTTACATGTTGATTATGTTTCATCCCTGATATCGTCACTAAGAGAGACACTGTTGTCTTTTACACTACCATACACCTTTTAAAGAGTGGTAAAGTAGTGCAATGTTTTGTTTTATCCTCAACCTTAACTGAAGTTGGTAAATGATCTTCAGTAGGTGTTTATGAGAAATCTGTTATGAAAATATACAATGATTTACAAAGTGCTGTTTAAAATTTGATACTCTGAGACAGTCCCTAGGGATAGCTTGTTTTGAGCTAGACATATGGAACTTGCTGACGCAGGGAATGTTTAACCAGGTACAAGGCCAGCTTGGCTAGACAGAAAAGATCCCATGGGAAAACCTTGCCCACACTCTTCTAAAATCAAGATTTCTCACACATGTCTTGATGGTTCATACCAGAGATGTCGTGTTTCCAATAAAACAAAGAAAGTAGCCTGTCGGGCTGTGCCTGGAAGTTTCTAGGACCAAAGATGCTGGTCTGTACTTTTTCTCCTGCTACAATATACATATTACCTTGATTAAAGTGTATCATTAGTACAAAAAATAATGTCTTTCAGAATTCAAAGGAATGGGCCCCTACATCTTCCAGAGAGACAGTGAAGGCTTACATAGATGATTAGTGTGTTTCTTATGACTTGGAAATGAATACAAATTGCCAGTGGACAAATTGAAAGAGAATAATCTGGGTAAAAATATTAAAAGTGATTAACAAAAGTGGGGAGGCATGTTAGAACATATTTTCTAAATAAAGTGGTGAAGTCACTGAATCTGAGATGTAGGGTGTCAAAGCAGCACCCAATGTGATGGCCGTGGTGCACAGGGTCAGAGGAGGAAAGTCTGTTTCTGTTACATATATATATATAAAAACAACATGCTATTAATTCAGAAAGAGATTTTTACTTTTTTCCTAGAGAAAATGGAGAATCACTGGAAACGAAAGATGGACTGATGTTTTCATCAGTTGTATACCCTTAAGTGGGTTAAAGGTTTGGGGTAAGGAGATAGTTAGGAGACAGGGTGATAACCCAGAAATTGTTGAGACATTCCGAGTGAGAGGAAACTGTGAATGAAAGAGGTATGTTCTTTGTGGCCATAAGGAATGTGACTGAGTAGAATAAGATGCCAACTGTTATGTCTTATTCATTTCCCCTAGGACTGTGAAATACATGTNACTGGAAACGAAAGATGGACTGATGTTTTCATCAGTTGTATACCCTTAAGTGGGTTAAAGGTTTGGGGTAAGGAGATAGTTAGGAGACAGGGTGATAACCCAGAAATTGTTGAGACATTCCGAGAGGAAACTGTGAATGAAAGAGGTATGTTCTTTGTGGCCATAAGGAATATGACTGTGAAGAATAAGACGCCAACTGTTAGGTCTTATTCATTTCCCCTAGGACTTTGAAATACATGTAAGGAAGTTAATTTTTATTTCTGAGGTTTTCAATAAGAAACGTTCAAAACATTTCTTTCCTAGTGAACTGTTCATCACTCTGGATGAACTGATGCTGATTTCAGGGTTTTCCAGAATCTTACCAAGAAGATCATTCTGGGGGATCCATTTATACAGGCGAGTGTTTGGCCCTAACGTGTCTGGTTTTTTGCCTCCATATCTCCATATAACCTGTTAGGGTAAAGAAACAGAACTTTCCATGAGTCAAATTTCAAAATTCTGACATGTTAAATCTTAAATAGATTCAGAGACATCTAGTTCAACCCCTCCATCTTACAGAGAAGGGAATGAGGACAGGCATGTTGGATAATGAGAACCAATAAAACTGACATAAGAGGAGTAGATACTGCTATTGCATGTACTTATTTTTATATTCATTCAGGTGGGAATGCAGTCATGATGTTAGGGGTTAGATAAATAAGAGTATCAATGGCTCTTTCACGCATATTCAAAGTTTTAGGTAGTCATAATTGTCATGCAAAACCCAGCAATTTACAGATAATCTACATATTTATGTTCTTTTAGATATTTATTGTCCCACCTCTCATCTTCCAGATTTAATATTAACCTGTTCATTTCTTTATGTATGATAGTGAAGTGGTTTATTTATATTTACTAGTTCCATATTGTATTTTATTTGACTTTTACATAATTTGAAATATAGTATAAATGCTGTCAGCTATTTGTGAAAATTAAATCATTCTAATGTTTAAAAATTTATTATTAATAATAAATAATTTCTGCTTCAGAGGGAAATTTAGCTTAAGATGACTAATTATGAATCACTACTCCCTCTATGAAAAATTTCAGGTGATAACTTTTACATGAATTTTATGTTATCTATCTAGCTGGGATTGAAAATCCTCTTAAAATGTACAAGAGCTTTTGAAATCCCATAGGAAAATGATAAATAATAGTATAGCTATTGAAAAGATCAAATAGAATTATAAGGATAAATTTTATTCAACTGACGGTTTACACCTCACAATGTGCTGCGACCCACAGACAGCAGTGACTAATATGGTTAATTAATCATAAGTGAACAAGCAACTTCTAAGTCCAGTACCTACATTAGGTTTAAAATGTGAAGTTTTTAAGAAAGTATCATAGGGCAGACTCTAGTTTATAAGTAGTTAACATCTATTTGTTATGTGAGTGTTAAAGTAACCTCAGTTTTCCAGCAAATCAGCATAAGTGATAGGGAGAAATCCCCCATCAGTTTGAAATCTTAAAGTACTTCACAAACTCTCTGAGGGTTCAAGTATATTTTCTGTATTAGATAATTTACAACATACTTTATGGAGAAGGCATTTGAAGGGTCCCAAACTAGGCTTGCATTTGCTTGACTTTTGAAAAAACATATTTCTTTGTTCTCCACCCAGGAGAGGTTATTGTTCTCATGGGATGTTTCTGGGCCACAGTTTACAAAACACAGGACCACCTTGAGTATTGGACTGATCTCCATCCTATCTATTGTGTCTCCTGCTTTAGAATTTGTCATGGCCCACCCCACCTAGAAGGTTTCTCTCTTGTTTTTTTACAGGCCTATTTTTTCTCTTGCTCTAAATCATTGAGGCTGGCTTCAGAACCTTGCTGAGACCTGGACATCCTTTCTCTGAATATCATGTTGAAGAACACGTTGAATAGGTTAATGACAAAATTCAGAGAAAGGAAGGGAGACTTGAATTACTTGGCAAGCCTAAACTGCATGGTGCCTTGCAGACTGTTATCACCCCTAGTTTATGTTACTGTTAAGATGTAAGTGCTTTCTAAGAACATCTGTACTGTACACAGTTCCTTAGGGTTCCTGCAAGAAAAAGGGTGAACCAACAGGGTAGAATTTGGCGATATCTGGATCTTTCTACAGGATTGTTATAATACCAGACCTCACACTGTACCTCTGACTACACTTCTCTGTTGTCACCATGTTAATGCCATTGTCATTACCAAACAAAACACTGTCTGCATCACTCTAGCTCCTGCCATGGGCACTTTGATTTAAATTGCTACCTGAGATAAACTGGAGCAGTCCATAAGAGTATACCTTTCATGTAGGAATTTCTGCTATCAGATGCTTTAGAGAGTTTAACATACTCATTGTTTTTCTACTCTAAGGGGCTTTGTCTAACCTTTTGAGGAATCTGGGCCAGGGCTGAGGCAATCATATTGGCCTTTTCTTCAGTCAATTTCGAGACCATCGACCCCAGGCTAAACACCACAATACCATCTTCTCCAGAGCTCTGGACAAACTGTTCCATTTCCTGTGAAGGAAGAAAGTTTCCCATCACAAAAGAGCAACAGCAGAGTGAACACCGGTGAAATCACTGCTACAAATAACGAAAGAGAAAATTAGTGATTGTAAGTAGTTAGTAGAGTGGTTCCTGATTTTAAAGACTGTGGTAAAATACAAGTAATATGAAGTGACCATCCCTAACAAATGTCAGTTTGCTTTCTGTTTCTGTGAGTTTGAGTAGTTTAGATACCATATATAAGCAGAATACAGTATTTGTCTTCTGTGAGTGGCCTATTTCCCTCAGCAAAATGTCCTTAAGATTCAGATATGTTCCAGCATTTGTTAGAATCTCCTCCAATTTTAAGGGCTAGTAATATTCCTCTTTAGATAACTGAATCACCAGAAAGATGAACAAGTGTGCCTTAGAGCAAATTGATCCTCAAATATCTCTGGAGGCAAAATACACAAAACTGAGACTTCCATTCTTTGGGTACATGTTGAGAAGCCAGGGTTCTTCTGAAAAGGTAATAGTGCTGGGAAAACAGAAGGCAGCAGGAAAGAGGAAGATCATATGTGAGATCAATGACTCCATGAATGAAGCCATACGCATGAGGCTACAGGAGCTGTGAGGCTGCTAGGGCAAGCATTTTGTGGACATCTATTTAGGACTTGGATCTCAGTAGTGGATCCTCTGGATCTCCTCCCGGAGCCTCACCACCCAGATCTTCTCTTTGTGGCTTACGTATGCCCTGATTTGGCTTAAGACTACCAGGGCCCTAGGTGAGCTCCAAAGAGTGCAGGCCTCTCTTCTTGGCTCTGGTTCCCTGGTTTGGGGGTCCTGGTATGTGGTTGAGACCCGCATGCTCCCTAGGGGAGATTTGTGCAGTCACACAAGAGTGATTACACAGTGCGCCTTTCCAGCTGCTCAGCTGCCCCACCTGCGTGCAGGGCCAGCTTTCTCTGTGTCTCTGCCCTGATTACCAGTTCCTGTGTAAGCTTCTCCTAGAAATCCGTGGATATAATGCTCCTGTTCAGCTGTCTTTCATTGGGTCATTGAAAGTTGATTGCTCTTTAATTTGGCTGTGAATCCTGTTTCACACAAGGCGGAAGTGTGTGTATCTTCACCTATTCTGTAGCCAACTTGGATCTCCTCACTATGTATTTTTATTAGAGAATTTATTGCATTTACATTGAAAGTAATAGGTGACAGGTATACTTTTGCCACTTTGGTCATTGTTTTTAGTAGCTTTTGTAGTTCTTTTCTATTTCTTTCTTCCTTTATTGATCTGTCCCTTTTTGCCTGCTGTTTTGGTTTAGCATTTCTTTTTCTTTGGTTTGCAGTCCTGTGCTCAGTTCCCTGAAACACACCAACCAGGACATTTTCTTCTTTTTTTTTTTCTTTTTGTAGGGGGTTCTTTTTCTATGTCTTCGGGGCTATGTTTTATAGATTTATGGTTTTTTGTTACCATGGGGTTCATCTATATTGACGTATACCTATAGCATCTATTGTAAGTTACATGCATTTTTGTGATCTTCCAAACATTACAGAAGTGCTGTATTTTACTGCCCCCTCTATGTTTTGTTTCTGACATCATACTTGACAACCTTTTATTATTTTGCATTTTCTATATACTTATTGTGATTTTGCTGCTATTGTGTTTGAAACTTTATATTAGCTTTTAAAAAATATTTTATTTTATTTTATTTTTAAACAGCTGTTGACATTTAATATTATTTTGCATTAGTTTCAGGTGTGCAACATAGTAGTTACATAATTATATAATTTGTGAAGTGGCCACTCCACTATTTCTAATACCATCTACCACTGTACATAGTTATTACAATATTATTGACCATATTTCCCAGGGTGAATCTCATTTATTTATTTATTTATTTCTGCCTAGGTGTTTAATTCATTTGTTGTTTTTATTCAGTTACAGTTGACCTTTTCCCCCCCAATACTTTTTAAACGCCTGGTCTAATGTATTTATTATATGCTTAGCTTACCAGTGGGATTTCATTCTTATGCCTGATTATGGACTTTTTATTTCTGCTTAAAGAATGCCTTTTAACATTTCTCATATAGTCAATTTATTAGCAATGAGCTTTAATTTTTGCTTATCTGGAAAATTTTTAGTCTTCATTGATGCTCCGTGACAAGCTTGTCTGTCAGAATATTCTAGTTTGCAGGTTCTATTCTTTTAGCAGTTGAAATATATTCTGCTACAACCTTCTAGCATGTAACTTTTCTCCATGGAAATCAGCTGATAGTTTTAAGATGTTTCCCCGTAGGTAACTAACTATTTTTTTCTTTCTACCTTCAAGATCCTCCCTTTATCATTAGCTTTTGTCATTTTAATTATAACATATCATGGGGAAGATATTTTTGCATTCATCTTTGTCATAGACTCTGAACTCCCTGGACCTGGATGTCTGTTTCCTTCTACAGATTAGAAAAGCTTTTAGCCATTGTTTCCCAATAGTTTTTCTGCCCCTTTGTCTCTCTCTTGTCTTTCTGGGCTCCTATAATGTGAATGGTTGTATTTTTGATATTGTTCCAGATGTGTCTTAAACTATTCTTCATTTTTTTTAATTCTTTATTTTTTTGTTCTCCTGATTTTCACATTTCTATCTTTTAAGTTGCTACTCTATTCTTCTTTATTGTTTAATCTGTTGATTCCTCTACACACACACACACACACATATATATATATATATTCATTTTAGTTATTGTACTCTTCAGTTCAGATGGTCATGCTTTATATTTTGTAACTATTTGTTAATGTTCTCACTGCGGTCTTCTATTCTTCTGTCATGTTCGATTAGCATCCTCATCACCATTGTATTGAAAACTTTATGAGGCAAATGACTTATCTTTGTTTCTTTAGAGGTTTTACTCCTGAGGCTTTTATACTTTCATGGGAACCGTATTTTGTGGTTCCTCATTTATTTTATATTCTGTATTTATTTTTAAGGAGTAAATAAAGAGCTATTTGTCCCGATGGAGTGGCTTTTGAAGTGGTTGCTTAAGGCACACAGGGTAGCCACATGGAAGGCATACACAGTCGGAGTTTCCCAGAGTGCACACCCCAGGGGCACCCTGCTAGCCTGGCTGGCTGGGTTGGGCGCTGCCAGGGGCATGTGGCTGCAGCAGTGTCATGGCAGTTGGGCTGTTTGAGCTTAGAGTGGGTGTGGGGTGAGCAGGCTAGGGCACACTTTGGAGGCCTTGCACATGGACTACCGCATTTGAATTAAATTTTTGCCCATGTTCTCTGTGGAAAGAGAATGTAAACAATGGCAGTTGCTGGCACCTCCAATCTCAAAGACTTTCCACAGAATCCAAAGAGTTCTCTCAGATTCTCAACCTTCTCTATGCAACCTCTCTGCTTTTGTTGTGCTGAAGCTGCTCCATCAACCCTCAGTTACCTTTCAGGAGGACTTGCTCTACATGGAGGTATATA
This sequence comes from Sturnira hondurensis, assembly GCF_014824575.4. Taxonomy (NCBI): domain Eukaryota; kingdom Metazoa; phylum Chordata; class Mammalia; order Chiroptera; family Phyllostomidae; genus Sturnira; species Sturnira hondurensis. Next base: position 44,096 of record NW_028094297.1, read on the forward strand.
TTCATTGTGTTCATGCATGAATGTGATTTTATGGTCTCTTTACAGTGACATTTGAGACCTCTCCCCTAAATCACTCTATATACTCAGAGAATCACTATAATTTATGATTCTGGTATTATTGTTTGATATTTCCATGAAATAGCTATAAGATTCCAGAATTGAAGTTGTATAGGTACTTATTTAAGTGACTATTTTTTTGGCTTATTTACAAATGACAGCTTTTGTTCTGAAATCATATTGAAAATGATTGATTTAGTAGAATGTGCTACATGTAACTAGCTATGAGGGGCCCTCATCAACACCTCATGAGACCCCCAGGGATCACGTGTCCCGTGGTGGGGCAGGTACAGCTGGGCCTTCTGCAGCAGAGATCTGGTCACCCTCTTGAGTAGCTCAGTTCAATGTATATGAAGTTCCTGGTAAAGTCATGTTCCCCCCAAATTGTTTCAGAATTATTCTGTGTTCCCCGATCCTTATCAGTTTTAAAATTTCATTACTTTCAGTATTAGAGAAATTTCTTATTCTTCAATGTACTTACTATACCCTCACCCCACATATGTAAAGAGTGAAATGTTTAATGGATATCTGGTTCAAATGTCATACTGATTTCTTCTGCCTCTTTGATCATTTGTTTTAAATTGTTATTGTTTCTCTCTGGAAAATAATAACCTAACCCTTTAACATGAAAAGTTTAATTTTTCATTCTAATCATTATTTTATGCTTTTTTTTAGAAATTAGTATACAATTGACATAGAACATTCTGTAAGTTTAACATGCAAAGTGTGTTGAGTTGATTCATTTATGTAGTGTAGTATGAGTATGACCTTAGCATTAGTGAACACATCCATTTGGCCACATACTTATCTTTTTGTGTGTGTGGTGAGAACAATTAATATGTAGTCTCTAGAAACTTTTGAGTATATAATAGAGCACTGCTGGTACAATCATTACATCTCCTGAACTTAATCATCTTTGAGTTGCAAGTTTGTACCCTTTGATGAACTTCTTGTCAACCTCCTGTGTCCTTTTCACCACTCTATACTAATCATCATTCTACTCTGTGTTCCCATGAGTTTGCATTTTTAGATTCCAAGTGTAAGTGCATGACACATTGTGTTGTAGACTGTTCTGCCTGGTTTCAGGAATTGTAACTCACTACCCCACTGTGGCTAAGGATGAGTCAGTGACCTTTGGAATGCAAGCCACAGGAGACAAAGCTTGTCTCTGGTAGCAAATGCTGCCTCAGTTTCCTCCCTGCCCCTAAAGCATGGACTCCTTCATGGGTAAGACCTCTCAGGAGGAGGGGCAACCTAGGCCAGACACAATCACTTGGGAGGCCATCATGGGAGGACTTGGGGGGTGGGGCACTGCAAGAAAGAGCAATGGACTCTTGCCCCCGGCTTTGAGATAGCCAGAGTCCCCATGTCCTCTGGGAGAAGCACTTCTTGGCTTTAATCCACTTACACCTGAATACCTGATGGGGAGGGATGCAGTTTTTTGCCTTGCTAGAGCATGTCCTGGGGAAAAATCTGGCATCAAAAAGACTTCCTATCCATGAACATGGTATATGTTTCCATTTGTTTGTGTCTTCCTTGATTTCTTTCTTCAGTGTTGTGTAGTTTTCTGCATACAGGTCTTTTACCTCCTTGGTTAGGTTTATTCCTAGGTATTTTATTTTTGTTTTTGCTATATTGAATGGGATTTTTTTCTTGATTTCTGCTTCTGCTGATTCATTGTTAGTATACAAAAATCCCTTTGATTTCTGGATATTGACTTTGTAACCCGCTGTTTGCCAAGGAGGACATACAGAGGATCCAGAGACACATGAAGAGATGCTCAATATCGCTTGCTATCAGAGAGATGCAAATTAAAACTACAATGAGATACCACTTTACACCAGTGAGAATGGCTATCACAAACAAAGCAATAAACAACAAATGTTGGAGAGAATGTGGGGAAAAAGGGACTCTGGTCCACTGTTGGTGGGATTGCAGACTGGTACCACCATTATGGAAAACAGTATGGAGTTTTCTCAGAAAACTAAAATTGGACCTGCCTTTTGACCCAGCAATTCCACTGCTAGGGTTATATCCTAAGAACCCTAAAACACCAATCCCAAAGAACATATGCACCCCAATGTTCATAGCAGCACAATTTACAATAGCCAAGAATTGGAAGTAACCTAGATGCCCATCGGTAAATGAATGGATCAAAAAGCTATGGTACATATACACAATGGAATTTTATGCTGCAGAAAGAAAGAAGGAGCTCCTACCTTTTACAACAACATGGATGGAACTGAAAAGCATTATGCTGAGTGAAATAAGCCAGGTGTTGAAGGACAAATACCATATGATCTCACCTTTAACAGCAAGCTAAACAACAAAACAAACAAGCAAGCAAAATATAACCGAAGACACTAACATAGAGAACACGCTGACAGTGACCAGAGGGAAGAGGGGAGGGAATTTCAGGGGAAATAAGGGAGCGATTTAGAGGAACCTATATAAAGGATACATGGAGAACAACTGAGAAGGGTGGAAATGGGAGGGAGGGGGGAGGATGGGGGGTGGGATGGGATGGGAGTAATAGAGAGAAAACTGTAGTTGAAAAATAATTAAATAATTTTTTAAAAAAGAATCTACATGAATTTAGACATGTAGCAATGATGATAGACAACAGTAAATAAAAAGACACATTAAAAAAAGAATGAGAAACAATCTAGACAAAACCTAAAAACGTGCTTTCAGAATTAGCTTTGATTGAACAAAAAAAAATTATATAATAAAAAAAAGAATTAGCTGTAGTGATTCTCATGTTTTGTATGTGCCTTTCCTAAGATGTTAAAACATTTTTAGAACTCATATATTAGGCTTGTCATTTTTGTTAAATATTTGGAAGTGTTTTAATAAATTTGCAACCCATGTTTAAAAGAAAGAGTGCTAGCCATACCCACCCCATCAGGGGAGATGAAAGTATCTCTGTGGATAACAGAGAATGTCCCCAGGTCAGGGTGGGGCACCCAGCAGCACCGCTGCAGGGAAGGAGAGATGAGCATGCTCAATCGCTGCAGGGAGAATGGATAGGAGAAGGGAAATAACTTCCTGTTCAGTCAGCCCCGAGGGTGTGTGGGATGGAGCAGTTGCACGATTGTCCCATAGGAGTCTCCTATTGCTGGGGTTGCTGGGAGAAGTGCTGCCTGTGTATCTGCTCCACAACCCTGGCCCTGGTTGGTTTCCCTTTTCCTCGGAGCCCAGCAGCTTCCTTCTTCCTCCTTGAGGTTCTCTTATAAATCATTCCTTTCTGGGACTCACCCCCTGAAACCTAGCCACACCAGGATGTTTTTCTGTAGCGCAACAGTGACATGGAACTTGAAGATTAATGAGAGCCATTCAAGGTTTCTACCCAGCTAAGACAGGCAAAGAATTCTTGGCAGTCAGAGCCTCCATTCTCATTGTATTTGTGAGTTCAAAATTAAAAATAGGTTTATTTTGAGGGTGATGAAAACGTTCTAAAATCAGAGGGTGTTGATAGTTGCACAACTGTGACTATACTAAAAACCACTGAATTGTATACTTTAAATGGGTGAATTTTATGGTATGTGAGTTACTATAGCTCATTAAAGCTGTTATAAAAATAGGTTAGACTAGTAAGATTTCCATTCTTTTACCTTCTCTAGTTTTAATTGAAATATAAATTATCATTTAATTATAAATTAAAATTACAAACTATAAATTCAATTAAACTATAAAGAGCTATAACAATACCATATAGCATTATGAATCAAGATTAAATAAGACCTCTACTGGAAATCTACATTCCTTCTCATTCTCTCTCTTTACTTTTCAAGGAATTTCGTACATGTCGAAATTCTACTCATCTTTCCAGATTTATCCTACAAAGCCCCACCAGCAAGTCTCCCCTCTAACCATCATCAAACTGGTGCTTAGTTACTCCTGTCCATTCTTCATGGAACCAAACTCCAAGGTGCAGAAATGAGGAGGTGAAGGAGCATACTGACAGGACCATTCTTGGGGACTCTTTCACCCAGATGTCTCTCCCATTCACCTCTTCTGGGAGAGCCCCCCAATCTCTGACTCAGACCAGGAATGACACCCCAGTGACCTTCCTGCCCCCTGGATCCTCCTATTCCACTGACACCCCCAAGCACTGCACAAAAGAAACTTCCTCACATGCCAGCTCCATTTATTTTCCTCTCCTAAGAACCCAACATGGTCCCACTTGCATATTGAGTCTGTCCATCTAAGTGCTAAACAGCCTTCTATGGACCAGCTGTTTTATGTCTCACTGGCATCTCCTGCCACCTGTCAACATGCCCACATGCTCTCTGTCTCTGCAAGGTTCTTCCCGGCAGGGAATCCTCTCCCCTAGCTGCTCCTTCCTTGTCCCTTACCTCTTTCCAAAGCCAGTCCTAAACCTCCACCTCCTTGAAGGCAGGTTTCCCCTGAGGAGCCTATTCTGCAATTACCTAATTTTTCTTCCTTACAGGCTATTCTTTTGCACTTACTGGTATTATCTGCAGGCATGGCTTCTATTACTGNTGGAAAGTATTTCTGACTTTTAAAAAAAGAAAATCTGTATAGAGAAATTCTGTATGTATAGAGATAAAAATTGTGTGTGCTACAAAATGCCCCCAATTTGATAAAATAGTGTACCAAAGAGAAGTAGTGGTGTTTTCTTGTATTATCTTAGAAAAAAAGCACTATGGTACAAGTGAGGAAGATAGTTTGACATAAGAGAGCCTAATTAAAGAAATCCACATTCATTACTGGATTCTGGGCCTAAGTTTGTACTGACCACTGGGAAAGAAACTACTGGCAAAGTTGCTGAAACACTGCTCTGACCTGAAAGCAACTGTGATGAACTCAACACTGCAGTTGTGTCTGAAATGTGCACTCGCTTACTTTGAGCAGGCACAGTGGGGGTAGTGCTCAGGTAGTAAAAGTTCTACTGTATTTGGGATGCACAGTCACCTATAATTTACATAGTACATTCTAAAACTTAAAAACACTAACAAAGGCATTTTCTCAGTCTATAAGTTGTTTACTCATTAATACCTGTAACATGAAAGTTGGTTTATTTGAATTTAGGAACTGCTCCTGTTATAAGGACTCAGTTGTAAGCACATATTTAAAAAAATTAACCCTAACAACTTCAAAACACTTTCCAATAAATTGTGACATGAATAATTAACAAAGAGTATAGAAAAATATTCACTTAACAATGTACAATATATAAACTCTTTTAACCCCAAATATCATTTTAATGTTCACCTAAGACATATCAGGTGAAGAAGATATGCTGAAAAAATATATTGCAACATCTTACATAGTTCCTTTAACTCTGTTATGCAACCAAAGTTATGTAACAAAAATGCTTTTTTTTTTCATTCCAATGTGAATAAAGGTTTCCTTACATTTCTGAGCTGAATTCATTCTTTTGGATATAAACATGGCCATTCCAAGTGTCCACATGTGAATATTTACGAAGATTCATTTACAAAAGTTTTTCTTTATGTTTTACGCATTCTGGCTGACACCATAGCCTCATATGCTCTGTCCTTGTGCCTGGGTTTGTTCTGCTGCTGGTTATTCACTCGAAACCTTTTTGCTTGGACAGTGCCTGAGGTTGTTCCTTTACTTTGTATACAGTGAAAAGGTGCCCAAAAAGAGAGACAAGACATCTAACAAAGGCCGTCTTTGGGCCCTGGTAGGAACAACCATTAGGTGTGTTCATAGAACAGCAGGAGATTTACCAGAGTGAAGCTGCACACAGCACTTCCATGAACCTTCAGTACATTTGGACTTAGCCTTGCCACCGATTGCGTAACAGCTCCTCTGCAAGATCTGAACTCTGACACCGGTTCTTCCAACTTCCCCTTTGGGCCGGAAGATTGATATTTTCTTCTGTTCCTGTTCTTTCTCATTTGTTACTTCTGTTGCTTATTATTTTTGGAGTATCTTGTTATTAGCTTTTAGGGTACTTACCAAAATTTATACTTATTTGTTTATTTTCAAATCTTGATATTATTTTAATTACAGATAATTTTATATAATGTGTCCTATACTGTGGTGATAGGAGAAGAACCCAAGTCAGGAAGGAGGCTTTCTCTGTTTGAGTTTACTGTCTCAAGGAGGAGATAAAAAAAGTAAACAAGCAAAGCCCAAAGCAAATATGATCACAAGTGCTTTGAACAAACAGAGTTGGAGAACTGAGAGAAGTTTAGATAAAGAACATTGAAATGAGAGTTTAATATCTGTCATCCCCTTCCAAAAAGACTTTAGTTTTTGTGAATAGAGACATTGGTACCTGCCATACTGTCTATCCCAGTGTAAGTGCATGACAAATTAATTGAATGAATACATGAATTAATGGATGATTTGCAAAAATATAGCACTTATTGAATATCTACACATTTCACTGAATGGAGTTCTTTGTGTCCATTATCTCACTGTATCCTCATAAGAACCCTAGGCCATCCATATTTCCTGAATACTAATAAGTATCCTGCCTAAAATCAAAGAACTTATGACAAGCTTAATCATCTGATTCCAAAATGGATATTTGTGATGAAGATAATGATTAGAGGTAATAGTTTTCTTTTAAATTAGACTTACTCAGCACATATTGTTCTTGTTCTATTTATTTTGCATAGTAGCTTCTGTTCACTTAAATTTTACATTCAAATGTATATAAAGAGTTGTCTTTCCTCAGGTATAAATTCCCCCAAATAAACATTTAAAAAGCACCTTTCAATCACAGTCACACAAAAAGCCCTCCAAAAATTTAGCCATAATCCCAATAAGGATTCTGTTATTCAAAGATTATAGTGTCAGTTAAGCTCTAAGAACTTCCGTATGAAATAAAATGGGAAGGAGAAAAAAGAGGAAAATGATCAGTACATACAAATAACACATGCATATGATGAGCAAAGAGAAAATATCAAAGCCAATGTAGTCCCCATTTCTGTAAATTGGCCATGTCATAGTTGACACCTATGGCTTCCTTTGGTAAATCCATCATACATCCCTTGTTTTCAACCAGTTACTTCTATGGGTTCTTTACCTGGTGGGATGACCCAATTCTCCAATCCTGAAATGTCTGTCTTTGGTCATCCTGCATTTTTCCGGTTGCTGTTAGTATTCCATTAACACTTACAATTTGTCATGAAGGTAAGAGAGGCATTCCAGAGAATCCCCTGGGTCCCAGATGTAGTTCTATCAGCTTCACTGTGTAGCGACAACTAAACTTCTCGGTGATCAGAATGATCTCTCCATACAGTAGATTAACCTGGATACCTAGATTAACTTTTTTTCTTCCTGTTAGTTTAGTGACATACAAAGCTCAAAATGGCAAGGGGGTAGTTTCACCTTCCAATTCTGTGGAACCATTATGGTGTCCCTGATGGAAGCATTTCCCACTGAGGATTAAGATAAATTTCCAAATGGGAAGTAAACATTTTATATGTGCAATAGTGTAATTATACATCTACACCTTGATTCCTATACTAATGTATTCCGGCTATGGGGACACAGCATCATATATCCCATCTTTTCAGGATCTTGTCTCCCAGGTGGTGTTGTAACTTAGTCATCAGTAAGCCATTCTACCTCTCAATTAGGAACCTACTTCTGAGTGACAAAACCCCTTACAAATGTCTGTGCTCCCTTATCCTCATGTATTCACTCTTTTCATGGCGTTTTTAATGAGTGGAACTTCTGCATTTTAACATGCTTAAATTAATCATTTCTTATGATTTGTGCTGTGGCTGTCTTGTTTTGAAAGTTTTTTTCTTATGCTGAGACTATGAAAATGTTTTTCTATAGTGTATTTTAAAATAGTCAGTAGTTTTGCCCCTCTCATTTTATCTTTAGTACCTTGGGGGTTGATTCTTGTGCATGCTGTGAGGCAAGAGGCCAGGCTATTTTTCCTTTCTACATAGGTAAGCAATTGTTCCAATGAAATGTGTAGACTTCCCCCTCTGATGTCTCTAATCAACTCTATCAGATAGAAAATGTCTATACATGCATAAGTATTTTTCTGGGTTCTTCCTTTAGTTCTGTTGCTTAATCTGCCTGTCCTTCCTTGCTCTCTTATCATATTGTCCTAAATATTATAGTTTAATAACATGTCACAGTTGGTTCCCCAGATTGGTTTTCAGATGTTGTGTGGGTATGTCTTTCCCCAGGTGGTTGGGAGGACTCCTGCTGGGGGCAGGTAGGACTAGTTCTGGAGCACAGCTGAGTGGCTAGCATCAAGTCATAGCACTGGTTTAAGGTCAGGTAGAGAGGGAAAAATATTGCTACGAGTAATGTCTGAGATTTGGCTGCTTATGTTTCCTTCTAGGATTATGGTTTGAGGTCTAGCATTTAAGTCTTTAACCCATTTTTAATGTATTCTTGTATGTGGCATAAAAATTAAGTCTAATTTAATTTTTCTGCATGCATCTGTGCAATTTTCCTACCATCATTTTATTGAATAAGCTATCATTAGCCCATTTTATGCACTTGCTTCCTCTGTCAAATATTCATTGAAAGGTGTGGGTTTATTTCTAGTAGCTCTGTTCTGTTACATTGATCTATGTGTCCTTTTTTTTCTTAACAGTACCATGCCATTTTGATTATTATGGCATTATGGTATAGTTTGAGATTAAGCAGCATGATTTATCCAACTTCTTTCTTCTCTCTCTAGACCAGTGTTGCTATCTGAGGACTCTTGTGGTTCCATATATTTTTAAAAAATATGTGGCCCAGTTTGGTGAAATATATCTTTTATTTTGATAGAAATTGCATTGACAGTGTAGATTGCTTTGGGTTATGGTCATTTTAATGATATTAATGCTCCCACTTATTTGCGTCTTCTTTCATTTTTTTCTTCAGTATCTCACAAATTTCTGAGTCCAGAATCTTTTAATTATTGGTTAAATTAATTCCTAGGTATTTTATTCTTTTTGAAGTAATTGTGAATTAGATTGTTTTTCTTTCCTGAATTTATTTATTTGTGTCCTTCCTGTTTATTTTTCTGGATGAGTCTTGTTAAATAGTTGTAAATCTTTTTGATCTTTTCAAAGAAACAGCTCTAGGATTCACTGACCTTTTGTATTGTTGTTAGACTCTTTCACTTATTTTTATTTTTATTGATTCTTTCATATGTTCTACTCAGTTTGGACTTTGTTGTTCTTTTTTCTAGTTCTTTAAGTGTAAAGTTAGGCTGTTTAACTGAGCTTTTTCTTGTTTCTTGAGATAGGCCTGTATTGCTATGAATTTGCCTCTTAAAACTGCTTTTGCGGTCCCACAGATTTTGAGTTGTTGTGTTCTTATATTCATTTGTTTCACAGTATCTTTTGATTTCTACTTTGATCTTATTATTAAGCAATTCATTGTTTAATAACATGTTGTTTAGCTTCTATGTCTCTGTGTTTCTTCAGTTTTCTTCTTGTGATTGATTCCAGTATGATAGGATTGTGGTCAGAGAAGATACTTGATGTGATTTCAATGTTGTTAAATTGACTGAGACTTGTTTTGTGTCATAACATGTGGTCTATCCTAGGAAACTTCCCAAATGACCTTGAGAAGAATATATATTCTGTGGCTCTGAGATGAAATGCTTTGAAAATATCCATTAAATCCTTTAGATCTAGTATGTCATTTAAAGCTGCCATCTCCTTGTTGGTCTTCCGCGTAAAGGATGTACTAATTGAAGTCAGGGTGGTTTTTTAAACCCCTAGTATAAATGTATTTTTCTCAATCTCTTCTTTTATGTACCTCAAGATTTGCTTTACTTATTCAGGCGCTCCTATGTTGGGCGCTCCTATGTTGGGTGTTGGCTAAGGTTATATCCTCCTTTCGAGTTGTTCCCTTTGTCATTAGGTAGTGTCCTTTTATGTCTCTTACTATAGCCTTGGTTTTACAGGGTATTGTGTCAGATTTCAGTATTTCTAACCCAGCTGTTTTTCTTTCCTTTTCCATGAAATATTTTTATTTAATTCCTTTACTTGTAGTCTGAGTGTATCTTTTCTTCTAAGGTGGGCTTCTTAAAGACAATGTGCACATGGGCCTTATTTTCATTTCCATTCATCTACCGTATATCTTTTGAATTGGAATATTTAAGCATTTGCATAAAGTGATTAGTGATAGGTATGTCTTTATTACATATGAGTGATTTAATGCTACCATCTACTATGGCACTGCATTACTTCTGTTTTCCTTTAAAGTTGTTTTAAATCATTAGAAGAGTTACGCGGAGATTTCAGTGATAACATTGTTCAGGGATGACGCCCATCACTGAAGTTTTACTTTATTTCTAAAGTGAGTGCATGCTTATGCTGGAGAATGTTTACTGGGAGACTTAGGTGATGGTCTTTTTGACCAAGAAAGACTGGAGTGGTGTTGTCCCGTGGACTGCTTCAATTCTGTTGTTTTAGGAGGGCTTTGAAAATTCCTTGTGATTTGATTTTTCTATTCCAGTAACATTTACACGACTTTGTATTTATTTTTGAACTGTATTGATTATGGTCTGTCATAATGTGCCTGGGTTTAAAAGAAAGAGATGATTGTATCCTCTTTTTTTTTTGTCATGCTAAAGGATTAAGTGTTCTTATATTAGGTTAATGGGAGGGATGGAACAGCAGGCATCTTAGGAAAGAGGGAAGGAATGAGACGTGCAGATCTAGTGTTGTCATGTGGACTAATAATCATTGTTTCAAACCCCTTTGAACTGAAATCTTGAATGGCTCCCCATATCCGTATGTAGAAGAAAGGTGTTGCCCCTTTTTTTGCAAGAAGTGGACATGTGGGCACTCACACTTGAGAGGACACAAATTCAGTAAGTCCCTTTAGAGTATGGGTTCTACATGATCAAATCTAAAATTGGAAGTGTACATCCCTTATTTAAAGCTGAAATGAGAGTGAAAACAACCAGATGAATCTTTTTAAGGGGCTCTGTGGTGAAGAGAATTAGGTACTGAAACCAGTCATTCATAAACAGCTCTGTTTTATAACAGGAAGTGGCTAGCTGTTGTTATATTTCTAACTTCGTGTACGTTTTGGTGGAAAATTGACTTAAACTAGTCGAAAGCAAGCAGTGTGCCATGTCTTTGAATCACAAGTGATGCTGAGTCTGGATGTACAGCAAAACAGGGAGCATTACACGTCCCCCAAAATCAAATGAAAAGGTCAATCTTTGTACACAGTTCTAATTATTAAATAGTTTCTTTAGCAAAAGATGAAACTACAGAATTTTGCAGCAAAATGTAGCTAAAGTATTCTGAGTATGTGTGAAATAATATTGACATGTGGACAGACTACTCCCAGTTCTTGTGTCCTTATGTAATGCTTGAGACAATTTTTTTCTTTTCTGAATATCTTTAAAATTGGAATAACAAATTGAAATATACATATGTAAATTGATGTGGTTTTGTTGGTTTTATTTTTACCAAATGTATCTTTGCCATGACATGTGTATAAATCTTAAAGAGGTAGGAATCACTTGCAAACAAATTTTTAAATGTGAAGCTAAATTGTGGAAAGTAATTTTGTCCCAGGAGGAGCAATTATTTTTTGCTGGAATAAGCTGGATGAGTCCCATCTATTAGGTGCATCAAGTTCAGGCTTAGAAACACTACTCCCTCTTCCACTTCTTTCCTATTTTGGCAAACTTCTGGCAACAAAACAGAACACATTTTGTGACGGCAAGCATAGCCGTTGCCACACAGGCCAGCAGGAACCCAATCACGTCCAAAGAGTGGTACTGGAACCAGTTGAGATCATAGGAGGCTGGCCGCAGGTGTTTGGCTCCTTTGTGGCGCATGACAAACTCAACCCAGAAGACAGCTCGATCCAGGGGCTTCACTGGCTGGTCGTGATGAATTCTAGACAATTTCATAGCATTCTCCTTATATCTGAAGGAGAAACACAAGGGTACCAACATTGAAAGGAATTAATATGCCTGAATGAGTTATTCCCATGAAAGGTTTCTGAAGTGTCACACATATGTTTCAAATAAATGTCATAGAATTGCAAACGAGGTATATTTTTACTTAGGTTTTCATAGATGGTTTCACTTTAAAGTTGAAATTTTCTGGTGACAAATATTATACAAAGTAAAAATGGGAGATAGGGTGGGAGAGTCACCTCTTTTTAGCAGCGGAATCATGGAATCCATTCTAATGGCTATTCCTGTGAACAAAACAGGGGCTACACAGCAGGTGGACAAGTTCAGTGACACAGGTCACCACACAGGATGACCTGATCATAAATTTCTAACTGGGTGGGTCCTGGTGAGTAGTCTCATCTCAGGCCAAAAGCTTCCCTAGTAAAGGGTTAATCTGTACCTTTTAAGAGCCAGTCCATTGTTCTTACGCATCAAGGATAACAGACCCTTGAAATGCCTGAGTAATTTCTCAAAGGCAGGACTTGGGGGAGCAGAGCACAGTGACCTCAACCATCTCTTGTTGCCCACATACCAGGTGAATTTACTATAAATGTAAAATGTTACCTATTCTGTGTCCACCAATGTGAGAGAAGTATTCTGTACCTGCCAATGTAAAAGAAGTATGTATCTCTCCTTTTCACTTTTTGTGTTATCCTAGAGTTTCCCCCTCCCCCACCCTCCTCCACTTTGTTTCATCTCCTTAATCTACCAGAAATGAACGTCAGATAACCTTTCTTACACTCTCTCCTTTGACTCTAAATGCAAAAAAAAAAAAAAAAAAAAAAAAAAAGAACTGCCACAGTGCCATTCTCCAGAGCATTTTGTAATGTATTGATGTTGTTTGGGCCAGTCCTCTCTTATTGGCTGATAAAAACTTTAAAAATTTTTTCGATAGTTTTGGATATTCTTTCATTGATATAAATCAGAAGGTGAAATGCAGTGTTAGGACAATGCTTTCAAATATTTGAAGAGAAATTGTATCATGGCAGGGCAAAATTTCAACTTCTTCCATAAATGTAATGCTTAGTAATCAGTCTGGAATTTTCTGATGAATCCAATGAGGTAATCTGACACTTGGGTCCTGTGTATCTTGCATAGGAAGAAGATGCGATCTGCATTATACACCCTTGCCATTTAGACAGAAAAGTAAGAAGCTAGGAAAATTCCTGGGCAAGTGGAATGAGAAAACTGAGACAAGGTGAAAGGTAAGATGGTGGCCTAGGTAAATGGGGCTTGCCTTCTCACATCACCATGTCAAAATTACAACTAAACTACAGAGCAACCATTACTCAGAATTTTCAGAAATTGAGGTTAATGGAAGCCCTACATGTACGGAATTAATGAAAAAAAAACATTGAAACTCTTTGTAGGGGTGTTGATGCAGAACAGGTTGGTCTCACACCCACATGGAGCAGATAAAGATCAGGGGGGATATCTCAGAAGCAAGGGGTCCCAGCCCCATACCAGGTGTGCCCAGTCTGGGTCTCAGTGCTGGGAGTATCAGTGCGCACAACTTAGGGCTTTAGAAACCAGTGGGAAATGAGGCTGTGGAAGAGAGGAGCTGCTAGTTTGCTACACAGTTTCTCTCAAAGGGCCCACACACAGACCTTCTCAGGCTCACTCCCTCTGAGCTCCAGCTTGGGAGTAGCACAGTGAAAGGCATCAGAGACAGATGAGATGGAATTGTCTCATACCAGGGCAAGAACTGGGCAGCAGTTTTCTCCCAGACAAAAGTGGTGAAAGAGGCCATTGGTCCTTTTCTGACCTCTTCCTTCACAGAGTTGGCTGAAAGGTGCCATATCTGAGACTCGATCAACCTGGCTCAACACTTTTTGCCCAATAGCATGATTAGGCAAATCGAGATTTTGAAAACCACCTCTGATTTTCTGAGGCTCTACTCCATGTAACTTTCAGGCTTTCCCAAGCTGTTAACAGTGGATTTTCCAATGAATGGCTTGTCTCAGCTCATGCCTCAGATTTTTCTAAATTGTCTCAAACAAGTAGCATCTGGTCTCAGTGAGCACTGTACCTCTTGCTAAGTGGCCAGAGCCTTGGTACTGGCCACCAGCAGCAGCTGGTACTGGTCACAGCTTGGCCTTGCTTAGACACCTCTATGCCAAGCACAGATGACAGTCATCTTCAGGTTGTTTTGTAGCTCATACTGGTAGGCCCTGGACAGAATACAGGTGCTGGCTGATCTTGGCCTTTACCCTCCAGGAGACCACAGAGCCAGTGTACCTGGTGGATAGCTACATACCTTGTTGGATCAACCCTACCCAACTGCCTACACAAACAGCACACCCAAGGGGTGATCTCAGCAGGTGCCAGAGTCCTGCTGATGTCAGTGTTGCTCTGTGGCATGGGCCTATGCACAACTGATCTTCTACAGTGGTCAAAGTTTCGTAGTCAGTGGTCAGGGCCAGTCTTTTCAGCTGATTAACCTGAGGAAATCCCTTTCTTTGACCTGCCAACAGTAATCAAGGCTCAACTACAAGAGGGGTGTATAAACAGTCCATGTGGTGGGCCCATCTCTAGTACCCAGCTTGGGTGATTGGGAGGCTGTGTCACTGGACCCTAAAGGAAACCACCTACTTTAGGCCACTCTACCAAACCGGAGAATCCTAGCACCTCTACCTAGTACATAGAAGCAACAAACTCCTTTTGGCCCAGGGAGGCTGCCAAAAGGAGGAGACAAAGAAACATGGCCCAAATGAAACAAGAAAACAAAAGTCCAGAAAACTAAACAAAAGTGCAGACAAGCAACCTACCAGATTCAAAGTTCAGAACTCTAATCGTAAATGATGCTGAATGAACTTAGGGGAAGAGCAGGTGAACTCAGAGAGAACTTCAACAGCATAAAAAAGCACATGGAAACCATAAAAAGAACCAATCAGGAATGAATGATACATGAACTGAAATGAGGAAAAAGCTACAGGGAATCAGCAGAGAGCTGATGAGCCTAAGAAATAAAAGAGAGATTTTGGATACAGAGAAGCAAAAAAACATCCATTCAAAAGAGCAAAAAAGGAAAACGAATCCAAAAAAATGTGGATAGTCTAAGTGACCTCTAGGACAACTTCAACCATACCAATATTTGCATCATGGTTGTGCCACAAGGAAAAGAGAAAAAGCAAGAAATTGATAACCTATTGAAAAAATAATGACAGAAATCTTCTTTAACTTAGTGAAGGAAATAAACATATAAGTTCAGAGAGTATAGTCCCAAAGAAGATAAACCTGAAGAGTCCCAACTCAAAAATCATCATAATTAAAATGCCAAAGGTTAAAGACAAAAAGAATCTGAAAAGCCACAAGTGAAAAAGCAGTTCGTTACCTACAAGGGAGCTTTCTAATTTGTCAAATGACACTTTGCAGGCTATATTGGAATGTCAAGAAACATTCATTGATGAAAAGTAAGAACCTATAAGCAAGATTCCTCCTCCGGCAAAACTTTGACTTAGAACTGAAGGACAGATAAAGAACTTCTGAGACAAGAAAAAGCTAAAGGAGTTTATCATCACCAAACTTGTATTATATGAAATGTCAAAGGGTCTTCTTTAAGAGAAAGAAGGAGATCCAAAATAGGAACACTGAAATGGTAATCAATACATATCTATCAAAAATTGAATCTTGCCATGGCTGGTGTAGCTCAGTGAATTGAACTCGGGCCTGCAAAGCAGAGGACCAAGGTTTGATACCCAGTCAGGGCACATGCCTGGGTTGCAGGCCAGTTCCCAACAGGGGCAAGTTTCCAGCAGGGGATGCATGAGAAGCAATCATAAATTGATATTTCTCTCCCTTTCTCCTTCCCTTCCCTTCTACAGATAAGCAAATAAAATCTTTAAAAAATTGAATCTAAAAAACCAAAATAGAACAGAAACAGAACCATAGATATAGAGAGCTTTTCCTTTAATGCTTTGGAGATGGGAGGGGTGTCAGGGGAATGGGAAAAAGGTGAAGGAATTAAGAAGTACCAATTGATTGTTACCAAATAGTCATGGAGATGTAAAGCATAGCATAGTGGATATAATAGGCTCTGGTCTGATTCCCAGAATTTGTACCCTGTACAAAATTGAAACAAGTCTTATTTTCATTATTGCCATCCCTGAACTATATTCTTCTATTATGTGAGACAAAGATGCAAATTGGTTCTGGGTTTGTTTGTGTAACACAATCCCATTCCTGGAAAGAGATGCCCATTCTAAAATAAAATCCTCTCTTTTATTTTGCTAATAATTCTTCCAGCACATCTTTCTTTCTATACAAACCTTCTATTTCATACAAAACCTCTTAGAACCCTTCTAGTTGCTAGTTGTTATTTGCACCACTCATGAATCACATATTACAGTCCATTCCATCTTCAAATTTACTTGGTTGAATTTTTTCAGTGTGACAGTGGACAGACCCTTGGCAACCACCTGTCCTATCTCTTTCCCTATGCACACAGTCTTGCTGGCGCTTGTATCTTCTGGCTGTTCACTGAAGCTGCCAAGTGTGTTTCCACCTCAGCACTTGTGACCTTTCCTTCTCCTCTGTCCTGCTCTTAGAGCAGGCTTCCCTGCAACACCCAAGGCTACATTTAACTCCTGACAGAGGCCTTGGGATCAATGTCATGTCTCAGAGGAGCTTTTACTGATCACATTAATAGTACCCAGGACATTTCTTCTGTGGCTTTGAATTTTTTCACTATTTGATGTATAGATCTTTAAATACATATGCATTGCTTATGTGATTTCAAATCCACTCATTTATGAGTTAAATCTTTTTGATTGGCTTGTTTATTACAAAGATTAAATTATTTGCTTTGATGTAAGAATGAAGAAATTCCTGTTGGAATGTCCCTCTTCATGTTTGTTCATAAGCAGAGGCTCTTGTTTCTCACCTGGGGGCTTATTGATGAGAAGGTGTGGTGAAGCAACTATGTCCAGGAAACATAAATATTGAGAGTTTGTAAGCAGTATTTGAGAGATTTGGTTTTGGCAGGGTGACTCTTCATTAACCAAAACTCTCTCCAGAGACCCTTGGGCATTTCTTCCTCTCTTGGCAATACAGGTTTATTAGACAGTGGTGATAACCCTCAAAGCAGCCCTGGAAAGAGATCAGCCAGCCTTCCAAACTGTTACTTGGCTCCCTAACAACCTGCTCTAGCAACAGGGGAGTTGTCCTTTTATGTTGGCAGTTGAAAATCAGCTCTTGGTTGGTCATCGATTCTTTCTTAAATTTGACTTCATTCCTTCATCTCTGTTTGCTTGTAACAATAGTGTGATTAACCAGTCATTTGTTTGAAATATATATTATTTCTTTATTTGACTTTTTTAAGAGATATTATCTTGTATGGTATTTATGTGTGAAATTGTAATAGTTTCCACACGAGTCTGTGCTACATAGGTTCTTAGCGAAGACAGAAATCAGTCTATGAGTATAAATTGCTACCTCCCCAAAACAAATCACAACAAAACAAAACACTGTATATTGTAAAGTATACCCTACATTTCATTGTAAAAACATAAGAATAATGTACATATCCTAAGTAACCAACTCAAAATTTTAATTTTATAACTACTTGGTAAATTGTCATGAAGTAAATACATCAACGTACCTACTACCTAGTACTGATACAGGATACCACAAGCTGCAGAAGTTCCCCAGTTTCTTGGACCTTTCAGTCACAAATCCCTTCTTCATATTATTACTATCATTACCTTTGACATCGTAGATTATTTTGTCTTTTATATGTATGGGGGGCATATAATAATACTTACTAGTTTTTGTCTTTTCATAGCAATTATTAGTTGATTCCATTGCTGTAGAGAATTGAGTATATGACCATAGCACATTATTGGTTCATAATGTTAAATGGACATTTGGATTTTTAATATATATTTTAGCTATTTCTATTATTGCTGATGCAACTATTTTTGTGTTTGCCTTTTGGTTTACATATTTATACATTTCTGTTGTGTATATACCTAGAAGTGAAATTGCTGAGAAGAAGGTGCATGTATGATAAATATTTCAGGATTGACTCTGAATTATTTAGAAATGTGTTGCTTAATTTTAAAAAATTAGAAATTTTTAGTGTAGGTTTTTTTAAAATTTAGTTCTAGTTTGGTTGAACATATCCTCTTTACAATTTGACAAATTTCAAATATGATTCTTAGCTTTTGCCCTAGCATGCATGTTGAATTCCTTATTTTTTCTTGTGTTCATATCTTATGTATTTAAAATGATATATTCTCCAGTGTTATATATATGTCAAAAAGCTGCATTTTTAAACTGGGTTTCAAATCTTTTATTGTATTCATTATTTTGTCTTCTTTTTATATTATAGAATAAAGATCTTTAAAAACATCTTGATTAAAACCTTGTATTTTGGACTTTTTTAAAATTTTAATCCAATTTGGGGATTTATTAATAGGTGTTGCCCATTAATAATTTATATTGCTTTGAAACTTAACTTATTTATTATTAGAAAAATTTTATCTTTATATTTAGTGGTGCTTCTGGTCCATTGTGTCTGATAATAGCATACCTAAGTTTTTTTATGATCACTGTTGAAATAGATAATTTTTCTAGCTTTTTACAATCTTGTTGTACACTTCTAGTTAAGTCAGCTCTCTAAGTAATATATAGAGTTAATTTTTAAAATCCAGAGTGGCTTGTGTTTAAGTGATTTAGTCTGTTTATATTTTCTGTGACTACTGACATCTTTACCTATATTCACACAAAATCTTAGATAGCATTATTATAATCCCGCAAAGCTTAGAAACAAGCATAATGTCTACAAACATTATGCAAGATAAGTAAAATGTGCTCTATTTATATCTATTTATAGATTGTTATTCAGCCATTCAAAGCTATAACACTGATGAAACCAAAAAAGAAAATGCTATATGAAAGAAGCCAGGTTCAAAAGACCTCATATTTTATAGTCTTATTATACTGAAATGTCTAAAAAGACTAATTTATACTGACAGAAAATTGATTAATGGTTACTTATGCAAGAGGCAGGGGAGTGACTTCTAAGGCATATGACATGTCTTTTTGGAGGGTGAAAATATCCTAAATTTATAGTATGGTAATAGACTCATAGCTCTGTAAAAATGCTACATATAGTTATGTACATAATATATATAAATCTGTTTAAGTGATTAGAAGAAAATAAGTTTTTGAGTATAAAGAAATTTATATTTTCAGAAATATTAGGTATTGAATTGGGAGATTCTATGATTTATCTTCTAGTTCATCATTATTCCTGCTATGTGTTCTATCATGTTTTTTTAAAGCAGGTGTCTTTGCAATTATCTATACCCCTTTATTTTACTGGAGAAGAAAACTGCTTCACTAGTTGGCTACCCATTAAAAACATGGACTTAAAATGTAACTTTGAAATAAATGAGTGGTTGAAAATAAAAATAGATTTAATAGCCCTGGCTGGTGTAGTTCAGTGGATTGAGCACCGGCCTGTAAATCAGAAGATCGTGGTTCAATTCCCAGTCAGGGCACATGCCTGGGTTGCAGTCCAATTCCCAGCAGGGGCCAGTTCCCAGCAGGGGGTGCACGAAAAGCAACCATACATTGATATCTCTCTCCTTCTCTCTTTCCCTTCCCTTCTAAATATAAATAAATAAAAAATTTAAAAAAAGAAAAAAAAGTAGATTTAAGATGACTTAAATCATGTCAATAATCTCAAAATTAGTCTCTTAAAATGGGATGAAACTCATAACCATCCTTGACAAGAGAGCTTTTTATAAATACTATTAAAAATATGATACTTACAAAGGGTCATTAATGACTGTCTTCAGTGCATTGAGAAAATCTGCACTAGACATTGTGTTGATGTCCAATCTGACAGCTGCTCCCTTGACCTTCATGTGGGCGATGTTATCAGGTTGATCCGCAAACAGAGGGAGGCCCACCATTGGGATCCCATGGTAGATGGCCTCATAGATGCCATTGGTTCCACCATGAGTTAGAAAGGCTTTGGTTTTTGGATGACCTGGGATTGGGTGGATTTAAGCAAATTATGAATTATAAATCTTGGAATAAAATGAGTGTTTGTAAATAAAGGTGTATTCAGAAACAGACTAGTATGCATTTCAGACTGCATTAAAATGTCTTTCGGGAGTATGAGCTGGCAAATACGGGTGTATCCACTGGACTATGGACAGCATTTCATGGTATCATCATGAATTGGTTCACCAGGAAAATGAGTGGAGCTTGGCAATAGATTAGCACCAAGGTCTCACCCCCAGGGCACTTCAATTTTAAGAGGATGAGAACAACAGGAGAATTCTCAAAAGTACTGCAAAAAAGTCCAGTAGAAAAAAAGTCCAGGACAGCACGGTGTCATTGGTTATACTTGGCCTGGCATATTTGGCTTACATGTTGATTATGTTTCATCCCTGATATCGTCACTAAGGGAGACACTGTTGTCTTTTACACTACCATACACCTTTTAAAGAGTGGTAAAGTAGTGCAATGTTTTGTTTTATCCTCAACCTTAACTGAAGTTGGTAAATGATCTTCAGTAGGTGTTTATGAGAAATCTGCCATGAAAATATATAACAATTTACAAAGTGCTGTTTAAAATTTGATACTTTGAGACAGTCCCTAGGGATAGCTTGTTTTGAGCTAGACATATGGAACTTGCTGACACAGGCAATGTTCAACCAGTTACAAGGCCGCACCCACACTCTTGGCTAGACAGAAAAGATCCCATGGGAAAACCTTGCCCACACTCTTCTGAAATCAAGATTTCTCACACATGTCTTGATGGTTCATACTCCAGAGATGGCGTGTTTCCAGTAAAACAAAGAAAGTAGCCTGTAGGGCTGTGCCTGGAAGTTTCTAGGACCACAGATGCTGGTCTGTACTTTTTCTCCTGCTACAACATACATATTACCTTGATTAAAGTGTATCATTAATACAAAATAATATCTTTCAGAATTCAAAGGAGGAGGCCCCTACATCTTCCAGAGAGACAGTGAAGGCTTACATAGATGATTGGTGTGTTTCTTATGACCTGGAAATTAATACCAGTTGCCAGTGGACAAATTGAAAGAGAATAATCTGGGTAAAAATATAAAAAGTGATTAACAAAAGTGGAGAGACATGTTAGAACATATTTTCTAAATAAAGTGGTGAAGTCGCTGAGTCTGAGATTTGGGTGTTAAGGCAGCAGCCAATGTGATGGTGGTGGTGGCACAGGGTCAGAGGAGGAAAGTCTGTTTCTGTTACATATATATATATATATATATATATATATATATATATATATATATATATAAACAACAATATATAAAAAAAGAAAGAGNACTGAGCTAAGAGGAGTAGAGACTGCTATTGCATGTGCTGGTTTTTATATTCAGTCAGGTGCAAATGCAATCATGATGTTAGGAGTTAGGTAAATAAGAGTATCAATGACTCTCTCAAGCATATTCAAAGTTTTAGGTAGTCATAATTGTCATGCAAAACCCAGCAATTTACAGATAATCTACATATTTATGTTCTTTTAGCTATTTATTGTCCCAGATTTAATATTAACCTGTTCATTTCTTTATGTATGATAGTGAAGTGGTTTATTTATATTTATTAGTTCCATATTGTATTTTATTTGACTTTTACATAATTTGAAATATAGTATAAATGCTATCAGCTATTTGTGAAAACTAAATCATTCTAATATTTAAAAATTTATTATTAATAATAAATAATTTCTGCTTCAGAGGGAAATTTAGCTTAAGATGACTAATTATGAATCACTACTCCCTCTATGAAAAATTTCAGGTGATAACTTTTACATGAATTTTATGTTATCTATCTAGCTGGGATTGAAAATCCTCTTAAAATGTACAAGAGCTTTTGAAATTCCATAGGAAAATGATAAATAATAGTATAGCTATTGAAAACATCAATTAGAATTATAAGGATAATTTTATTCAACTGACGGTTTACACCTGACAATGTGCTGCGACCCACAGAGAGCAGTGACTAATATGGTTAATTAATCATAAGTGAACAAGCAACTTCTAAGTCCAGTACCTAAAGTAGGTTTAAAATGTGAAGTTTCTAAGAAAGTCTCATAGGGCAGACGCTAGTTTATAAGTAGTTAACATCTATTTGTTATGTGAGTGTTAAAGTAACCTCAGTTTTCCAGCAAATCAGCATAAGTGATAGGGAAAAATCCCCCATCAGTTTGAAATCTTAAAGTACTTCACAAACACTCTGAGGGTTCAAGTATATTTTCTGTATTAGATAATTTACAACATACTTTATGGAGAAGGCATTTGAAGGGTCCCAAACTAAGCTTGCATTTGCTTGACTTTTTAAAAAACATATATTTCTTTGTTCTCCACCCAGGAGAGGTTATTGTTCTCATGGGATGTTTCTGGGCCACAGTTTACAAAATACAGGACCACCTTGAGTGTTGGACTGATCTCCATCCTATCTACTGTGTCTCCTGCTTTAGAATTTGTCATGGCCCACCCCACCTAGAAGGTTTCTCTCTTGTTTTTTTACAGGCCTATTTTTTCTCTTGCTCTAAATCATTGAGGCTGGCTTCAGAACCTTGCTGAGACCTGGACATCCTTTCTCTGAATATCATGTTGAAGAACACGTTGAATAGGTTAATGACAAAATTCAGAGAAAGGAAGGGAGACTTGAATTACTTGGCAAGCCTAAACTGCATGGTGCCTTGCAGACTGTTATCACCCCTAGTTTATGTTACTGTTAAGATGTAAGTGCTTTCTAAGAACATCTGTACTGTACACAGTTCCTTAGGGTTCCTGCAAGAAAAAGGGTGAACCAACAGGGTAGAATTTGGCGATATCTGGATCTTTCTACAGGGTTGTTATAATACCAGACCTCACACTGTACCTCTGACTACACTTCTCTGTTGTCACCATGTTAATGCCATTGTCATTACCAAACAAAACACTGTCTGCATCACTCTAGCTCCTGCCATGGGCACTTTGATTTAAATTGCTACCTGAGATAAACTGGAGCAGTCCATAAGAGTATACCTTTCATGTAGGAATTTCTGCTATCAGATGCTTTAGAGAGTTTAACATACTCATTGTTTTTCTACTCTAAGGGGCTTTGTCTAACCTTTTGAGGAATCTGGGCCAGGGCTGAGGCAATCATATTGGCCTTTTCTTCAGTCAATTTCGAGACCATCGACCCCAGGCTAAACACCACAATACCATCTTCTCCAGAGCTCTGGACAAACTGTTCCATTTCCTGTGAAGGAAGAAAGTTTCCCATCACAAAAGAGCAACAGCAGAGTGAACACCGGTGAAAGCACTGCTACAAATAATGAAAGAGAAAATTAGTGATTGTAAGTAGTGACTTTTTTAAAAAGATTGTGGTAACATACACATAATATAAAGTCACCATCCCTCACAATTGTCATTTTGCTTTCTATTTCTGTGAGTTTGAGTAGTTTAGATACCATATATAAGCAGAATACAGTATTTGTCTTCTGTGAGTGGCCTATTTCCCTCAGCAAAATGTCCTTAAGATTCAGATATGTTCCAGCATTTGTTAGAATCTCCTCCAAATTTAAGGGTTTGTAATATTCCTCCACAGATATCTCTGAATCACCAGAAAGATGAACAAGTGTGCCTTAGAGCAAATTGATCCTGAAATATCTTTGGAGGCAAAATACACAAAACTGAGACTTCCATTCTTTGGGCACATGATGAGAAGCCAGGGTTCTTCTGAAAAGGTAATAATGCTGGGAAAACAGAAGGCAGCAGGACAGAGGAAGATCAAATGTGAGATCCATGATTCCGTAAAGGAAGCCATAGGCATGAGGCTACAGGATCTGTGAGGCTGCTAGGGCAAGCATTTTGTGGACATCTATTTAGGACTTGGATCTCAGTAGTGGATCCTCTGGATCTCCTCCAGGAGCCTCACCACCCAGATCTTCTCTTTGTGGCTTGCGTATGCCCTGATTCGGCTTAAGACTACCAGGGCCCTAGGTGAGCTCCAAAGAGTGCAGGCCTCTCTTCCTGGCTCTGGTTCCCTGGTTTGGGGGTCCTGGTATGTGGTTGAGACCCGCATGCTCCCTAGGGGAGATTTGTGCAGTCACACAAGAGTGATTACACAGTGCGCCTTTCCAGCTGCTCAGCTGCCCCACCTGCGTGCAGGGTCAGCCCGCTCTGCGTCTCTGCCCTGATTACCAGTTCCTGTGTAAGCTTCTCCTAGAAATCCGTGGATATAATGCTCCTGTTCAGCTGTCTTTCATTGGGTCATTGAAAGTTGATTGCTCTTTAATTTGGCTGTGAATCCTGTTTCACACAAGGCGGAAGTGTGTGTATCTTCACCTATTCTGTAGCCAACTTGGATCTCCTCACTATGTATTTTTATTAGAGAATTTATTGCATTTACATTGAAAGTGATAGGTGATAGGTATACTTTTGCCATTTTGGTCATTGTTTTTTAGTAGCTTTTGTAGTTCTTTTCTATTTCTTTCTTCCTTTATTGATCTGTCCCTTTTTGCCTGCTGTTTTGGTTTAGCATTTCTTTTTCTTTGGTTTGCAGTCCTGAGCTCAGTTCCCTGAAACACACCAACCAGGACATTTTCTTCTTTTTTTTCTTTTTGTAGGGGATTCTTTTTCTATGACTTCGGGGCTATGTTTTATAGATTTATGGTTTTTTGTTACCATGGGGTTCATCTATATTGACCTATACCTATAGCATCTATTGTAAGTTACATGCATTTTTGTGATCTTCCAAACATTACAGAAGAGCTATATTTTACTGCCCCCTCTATGTTTTGTTTCTGACATCATACTTGACAACCTTTTATTATTTTGCATTTTCTATGTACTTATTGTTATTTTGCTGCTATTGTGCTTGAAACTTTATATTAGCTTTTCAAAAAATATTTTATTTTTTTTATTTTTATTTTTATTTTATTTATTTTTTTAAAGTTACATACACATTGTTTATTTTCAAAAACTGCTATATCCTATTTTCTGTGCATCGAACCAAGATAATTGTGGCCTCTTTGATCTGGAATGGACATGCATGTCTTCCAAGCACATAATCTGTCTGATACCCACTATTATACTCGTTTTTTAAAATACAATTTTTTATTTAATTCTTGTTCAAATACAGGTTTCTGTCTTATATTCCCAACCCTACCCACCCCCCACCCC
Organism: Sturnira hondurensis; assembly: GCF_014824575.4. Classification (NCBI taxonomy): domain Eukaryota; kingdom Metazoa; phylum Chordata; class Mammalia; order Chiroptera; family Phyllostomidae; genus Sturnira; species Sturnira hondurensis. The sequence goes on from NW_028094297.1 coordinate 69,215, forward strand.
GTGCTCCCCGCCTCCCTCCCCTTTCCGCCCCCCCACTCTTAGTTATTGTCCATGTGTTCTTTATACTTGTTCATGTGAGTCCATTCCCTTTCCCCTATGATTCTCTCCCCTCTCCCCTCTGGACCCTGTCAGCCTGTTTCGTATTTGAGTGTCATTGGTCATATTTTGCTTGCTTGTTTGGTTTGTTTAGATTCCTGTTAATGGTGAGATCATATGGTATTTGTCTTTCACTGCCTGGCTTATTTCGCTCAGCATAATGCTTTCCAGTTCCATCCATGATGTTGCAAAGGGTAGTAGTTCCTTCTTCCTTTCTGCAACATAGAATTCCATTGTGTAAATGTACCACAGTTTTTTGATCCAGTCATTGACCGATGGGCATCTAGGTTGCTTCCAACTCTTGGCTATCGTAAATTGTGCTGCTATGAACATCGGGGTGCATAGGTTCTTTTGGATTGGTGTTTCAGGGTTCTTAGGATATACTCCCAAGAGTGGAATTGCTGGGTCAAAAGGCACGTTCATTTTTAGTTTTCTTAGAAAATTCCATACTATTTTCCATAGTGGTTGTACCAGTCTGCAATCCCACCAACAGTGAACTAGAGTCCCCTTTTCCCCACAACCTCTCCAGCACTTGTTGTTTGTTTCTTTGTTTATGATAGCCATTCTGACTGGTGTTAAGTGGTATCTCATTGTAGTTTTAATTTGCATCTCTCTGATAGCTAGCGAAATCGAGCATCTTTTCATGTGTCTCTGGATCCTCTGTATGTCCTCCTTAGAGAAATGTCTGTTCAAGTCCTCTGCCCATTTTTTGATTGGGTTACTTGTCTTCTTTGAGTGGAGTAGAGTGAGTTCTTTGTATATTTTGGAGATTAAACCCTTATCTGAGGTATCATTGGCAAATATGTTTTCCCAAGGTGTTGCTTCTCTTTTTATCTTGATACTGTTTTCCTTAGCCATGCAGAAGCTTTTAATTTTGATGAGATCCCATTTGTTTATTCTTTCCTTTATATTCCTTGCTCTAGGGGACGTATCAGTAAAATATTGCTGCGTGGAATATCTGACATTTTCTTGCCAATGCTCTCCTCTAGGGCTTTAATGGTGTCACGGCTTATATTTAAGTCTTTTATCCACCTTGAATTTATTTTGGTGTATGGTGTAAGTTGGTGCTCAAGTTTCATTTTTTTGCATGTAGCTGTCCAGTTCTTCCAACACCATTTGTTGAAAAGGCTGTCTTTACTCCATTTTATGTTATTGCCCTCTTTGTCAAATATTAATTGACTGTAGAGAGTTGGGTTTATTTCTTGGCTCTCTGTTTTATTCCATTGGTCTATGTGCCTGTTTTTGTGCCAGTACCAGGCTGTTTTGATTACAGTGGCCTTGTAATACAGTTTGATATCAGGTATTGTGATCCCTCCAATTTTGTTCTTCTTTCTCAAAATTGCAGCAGCTATTCAGGGTCTTTTATGGTTCCATATAAATTTTTGAAGTGTTTGTTCTATGTCTGTGAAATATGCCATTGGTACTTTAATAGGTTCTTCATTGAATCTGTAAATTACTTTGGGTAGTATGGACATTTTGATGATGTTAATTCTTCCAAACCATGAACACAGTATACGTCTCCATTTGTGTGTGTCTTCCTTGATTTCTTTCTTCAGTGTTGTGTAGTTTTCCACATACAGTTCTTTTACCTCCTTGGTTAGGTTTATTCCCAGATATTTTATTTTTGTTTTTGCTATATCGAATGGTATTTTTTTCCTGATTTCTGCTTCTGCTGCTTCATTTTTGGTATACATAAATGCTTTTGATTTCTGGATATTGACTTTGTATCCCGCTGTTTTGCCAAATTCATCTATTAGTTCCAGCAGTTTTTTGGTAGAGGCCATAGGGTTTTCCATGTATACTCTCATGTCATCTGCAAACAGCGACAGTTTTGTTTCCTCCTTTCCAATTTGGATGCCTTTTATTTCCTTTTCTTGTCTGATCACTGTAGCTAGAACTTATACTATATCGAATAGAAGTGGTGAAAGTGGGCAACCTTGTCTTGTTCCTGATCTTAGTGGAAAAGCTTTTAGTTTTTGTCCATTGAGTATGATGTTGGCTGTAGGTCTTTCATATATGACCTTTATTATATTGAGGAATGCTCCCTCTATTCCCATTTTTCTGAGTACCTTTACCTACTGAGAGCGGATTTTCTCCCAGGCTTCCCAGCCCTGGTCTGACATGAGGGTGTGTGCTCCCAGCCAGGCTTTCTTGTTCCCATAGGCTTGGGTGTGGACCTTTCCCTGTGTTGTGGCTGAATACACAGGGCTACTCACAATTCTCCCAAACCAACAGCAACAGCCTGACTCCCTGTGTTTCCTGTCTGCACCGGCTTAGTAGGGGTGAAGCTGGCGACTGGCTCTCTTCCTGGGGCCCAGCCAGCAGCCCGAGACTCCCGGAGACTGTTCGCCAGCTGGTGCAGGTCCTGCGCCACAGGGATCGCCTGGGTGACTCTCCATTCCCCAAGCCAAGGGTCAGCGCAGACCCCGCCCCGCCGGGAAAGCACGCGAGAGTGGCGGTTCCCCAAGTAGAGAGCCTGAGATGGGCCGATGGGCGGTTGACGGAACCGGGGGCGGGAAGGCGCGCGTGACCTGCAGCCGGTCAAGCCGAAGGTAAATGCTTGACTCCCAGTGCCTCCCAGTCTGCGTCAGCTGAGCAGGAATGGAGCTGGTCTGTGCCAGCTGAGTAGGGATGGAGCTCGAAACTGACCCACTTCTGGAGGCCCTGCCAGCAGCCTGAGACTCCCTGGGACTGCTCAAGGGCAGACACAGGCCCCTCGAAGCAGGGAATGCTCTGGCAACTCTCAGTTCTCCCAAGCCAGCAACCTGACTCCACGGGTTATCAGAGTTTTCTGGTTTGCTTCCGAATGCTCACTCCTCTCTCTGCCACTACTGGCAGACCGATCTCTTATGGTGTCTTCCAATCTGCGCCCTGCCAGATGGGGGTGGTGCCGGTGACTTGTTCTCTCCCAGGGACGGTGTTGTCCACCCTCCCCTCTCAGAGACCGTGGCGGCGCGACCTGGCAGGGGGCCCACCACCACCTCTGCGCCGCTCTCCTGTACCTTGTTGATCTGCCCTCGTCTCCTCTCCTCAACCTATGGTCGTTCAGTGTCCACTACACTCTCTGGAGTCCTGCCTTCTTATATGCTGGGTCCCAGTTTGGCATCTGCTGTGCTCCTCTGCAGATCAGCCAGGTCCTTCTCCTGTGCGTGGAGAGAAGCGAAATCTGTTGTCCTGCTCCGCCGCCATCTTCCCTAGTTTTTTCATTTTATTTTATTTTTAAACAGCTGTTGACATTTAATATTATTTTACATTAGTTTCAGGTGTGCAACATAGTAGTTACATAATTATATAATTTGTGAAGTGGCCCCCCACTATTTCTAGTACCATCTACCACTGTACATAGTTATTACAACATTATTGACCATATTTCCCATTGTGAATATTATTTATTTATTTATTTCTGCCTAGGTGTTTAATTCATTTGTTTTTTTATTCAGTTATAGTTGACCTTTTTCCCCCCAGTACTTTTTAAATGGCCACTCTATTGTATTTATTATATGCTTAGCTTACCAGTGGGATTTCATTCTTATGCCTGGTTATGGACTTTTTATTTCTGCTTAAAGAAGGCCTTTTAACATTTCTCATATAGCAAATTTATTAGCAATGAACTTTAATTTTTGCTTATCTGAAAAATTTTTAGTCTTCATTGATGCTCCATGACAAGCTTCTCTGTCAGAGTATTCTAGTTTGCAGGTTCTATTCTTTTAGCAGTTGAAATATATTCTGCTACAACCTTCTGGCATGTGACCGTGCTACAACCTTCTAGCATGATTTCCGTGGAAATCAGCTGATAGTTTTAAGATGTTTCTCCATAGGTAACTAACTATTTTTTCTTTCTACCTTCAAGATCCTCTCTTTATCATTAGCTTTTGTCATTTTAATTATAACATATCACAGGGAAGATATTTTTGCATTCATCTTTGTCATAGATTCTGAACTCCCTGGACCTGGATGTCTGTTTCCTTCTACAGATTAGAAAAGCTTTTAGCCATTGTTTCCCAATAGTTTTTCTGCCCCTTTGTCTCTCTCTTGTCTTTCTGGGCTCCTATAATGTGAATGGTTGTATTTTTGATATTGTTCCAGATGTGTCTTAAACTATTCTTCATTTTTTTTAATTCTTTATTTTTTTGTTCTCCTGATTTTCACATTTCTATCTTTTAAGTTGCTACTCTATTCTTCTTTATTGTTTAATCTGTTGATTCCTCTACACACACACACACACACATATATATATATATATTCATTTTAGTTATTGTACTCTTCAGTTCAGATGGTCATGCTTTATATTTTGTAACTATTTGTTAATGTTCTCACTGCGGTCTTCTATTCTTCTGTCATGTTCGATTAGCATCCTCATCACCATTGTATTGAAAACTTTATGAGGCAAATGACTTATCTTTGTTTCTTTAGAGGTTTTACTCCTGAGGCTTTTATACTTTCATGGGAACCGTATTTTGTGGTTCCTCATTTATTTTATATTCTGTATTTATTTTTAAGGAGTAAATAAAGAGCTATTTGTCCCGATGGAGTGGCTTTTGAAGTGGTTGCTTAAGGCACACAGGGTAGCCACATGGAAGGCATACACAGTCGGAGTTTCCCAGAGTGCACACCCCAGGGGCACCCTGCTAGCCTGGCTGGCTGGGTTGGGCGCTGCCAGGGGCATGTGGCTGCAGCAGTGTCATGGCAGTTGGGCTGTTTGAGCTTAGAGTGGGTGTGGGGTGAGCAGGCTAGGGCACACTTTGGAGGCCTTGCACATGGACTACCGCATTTGAATTAAATTTTTGCCCATGTTCTCTGTGGAAAGAGAATGTAAACAATGGCAGTTGCTGGCACCTCCAATCTCAAAGACTTTCCACAGAATCCAAAGAGTTCTCTCAGATTCTCAACCTTCTCTATGCAACCTCTCTGCTTTTGTTGTGCTGAAGCTGCTCCATCAACCCTCAGTTACCTTTCAGGAGGACTTGCTCTACATGGAGGTATATATTCATTGTGTTCATGCATGAATGTGATTTTATGGTCTCTTTACAGTGACATTTGAGACCTCTCCCCTAAATCACTCTATATACTCAGAGAATCACTATAATTTATGATTCTGGTATTATTGTTTGATATTTCCATGAAATAGCTATAAGATTCCAGAATTGAAGTTGTATAGGTACTTATTTAAGTGACTATTTTTTTGGCTTATTTACAAATGACAGCTTTTGTTCTGAAATCATATTGAAAATGATTGATTTAGTAGAATGTGCTACATGTAACTAGCTATGAGGGGCCCTCATCAACACCTCATGAGACCCCCAGGGATCACGTGTCCCGTGGTGGGGCAGGTACAGCTGGGCCTTCTGCAGCAGAGATCTGGTCACCCTCTTGAGTAGCTCAGTTCAATGTATATGAAGTTCCTGGTAAAGTCATGTTCCCCCCAAATTGTTTCAGAATTATTCTGTGTTCCCCGATCCTTATCAGTTTTAAAATTTCATTACTTTCAGTATTAGAGAAATTTCTTATTCTTCAATGTACTTACTATACCCTCACCCCACATATGTAAAGAGTGAAATGTTTAATGGATATCTGGTTCAAATGTCATACTGATTTCTTCTGCCTCTTTGATCATTTGTTTTAAATTGTTATTGTTTCTCTCTGGAAAATAATAACCTAACCCTTTAACATGAAAAGTTTAATTTTTCATTCTAATCATTATTTTATGCTTTTTTTTAGAAATTAGTATACAATTGACATAGAACATTCTGTAAGTTTAACATGCAAAGTGTGTTGAGTTGATTCATTTATGTAGTGTAGTATGAGTATGACCTTAGCATTAGTGAACACATCCATTTGGCCACATACTTATCTTTTTGTGTGTGTGGTGAGAACAATTAATATGTAGTCTCTAGAAACTTTTGAGTATATAATAGAGCACTGCTGGTACAATCATTACATCTCCTGAACTTAATCATCTTTGAGTTGCAAGTTTGTACCCTTTGATGAACTTCTTGTCAACCTCCTGTGTCCTTTTCACCACTCTATACTAATCATCATTCTACTCTGTGTTCCCATGAGTTTGCATTTTTAGATTCCAAGTGTAAGTGCATGACACATTGTGTTGTAGACTGTTCTGCCTGGTTTCAGGAATTGTAACTCACTACCCCACTGTGGCTAAGGATGAGTCAGTGACCTTTGGAATGCAAGCCACAGGAGACAAAGCTTGTCTCTGGTAGCAAATGCTGCCTCAGTTTCCTCCCTGCCCCTAAAGCATGGACTCCTTCATGGGTAAGACCTCTCAGGAGGAGGGGCAACCTAGGCCAGACACAATCACTTGGGAGGCCATCATGGGAGGACTTGGGGGGTGGGGCACTGCAAGAAAGAGCAATGGACTCTTGCCCCCGGCTTTGAGATAGCCAGAGTCCCCATGTCCTCTGGGAGAAGCACTTCTTGGCTTTAATCCACTTACACCTGAATACCTGATGGGGAGGGATGCAGTTTTTTGCCTTGCTAGAGCATGTCCTGGGGAAAAATCTGGCATCAAAAAGACTTCCTATCCATGAACATGGTATATGTTTCCATTTGTTTGTGTCTTCCTTGATTTCTTTCTTCAGTGTTGTGTAGTTTTCTGCATACAGGTCTTTTACCTCCTTGGTTAGGTTTATTCCTAGGTATTTTATTTTTGTTTTTGCTATATTGAATGGGATTTTTTTCTTGATTTCTGCTTCTGCTGATTCATTGTTAGTATACAAAAATCCCTTTGATTTCTGGATATTGACTTTGTAACCCGCTGTTTGCCAAGGAGGACATACAGAGGATCCAGAGACACATGAAGAGATGCTCAATATCGCTTGCTATCAGAGAGATGCAAATTAAAACTACAATGAGATACCACTTTACACCAGTGAGAATGGCTATCACAAACAAAGCAATAAACAACAAATGTTGGAGAGAATGTGGGGAAAAGGGGACTCTGGTCCACTGTTGGTGGGATTGCAGACTGGTACCACCATTATGGAAAACAGTATGGAGTTTTCTCAGAAAACTAAAATTGGACCTGCCTTTTGACCCAGCAATTCCACTGCTAGGGTTATATCCTAAGAACCCTAAAACACCAATCCCAAAGAACATATGCACCCCAATGTTCATAGCAGCACAATTTACAATAGCCAAGAATTGGAAGTAACCTAGATGCCCATCGGTAAATGAATGGATCAAAAAGCTATGGTACATATACACAATGGAATTTTATGCTGCAGAAAGAAAGAAGGAGCTCCTACCTTTTACAACAACATGGATGGAACTGAAAAGCATTATGCTGAGTGAAATAAGCCAGGTGTTGAAGGACAAATACCATATGATCTCACCTTTAACAGGAAGCTAAACAACAAAACAAACAAGCAAGCAAAATATAACCGAAGACACTAACATAGAGAACACGCTGACAGTGACCAGAGGGAAGAGGGGAGGGAATTTCAGGGGAAATAAGGGAGCGATTTAGAGGAACCTATATAAAGGATACATGGAGAACAACTGAGAAGGGTGGAAATGGGAGGGAGGGGGGAGGATGGGAGGTGGGATGGGATGGGAGTAATAGACAGAAAACTGTACTTGAAAGATAATTAAATAAATTTTTAAAAAGTCACAAAAAAAGAAAATCTTCCTGATAAAAATGTGAAATCTGCTCTGCTAAGAGTGCTTTCATTCATATGTTAAGGGTTCAAGCAGGAAACCCTAAAACTCTGTTACTGACAGACTCTGACTCATAGTAAGCCCTCAGATTTCTTTGAAATGTTATCTACTGTTTGATCCTTGCCTCCCTGTATTCCTCTGTATTACAACCCAATATAAGCTCTTGGAGGAAGGGGCTCAACACCTTTTTCCCCTGAGAAACTGGCCACTGCTCAAGGCCTTTTTCGCCTGGGAAACTTGCCACTTCTCTTCACCAAGCAGATCACAAAAAGTCTCAGTCAGATTTACTCTCATCTGTGGCAAATGGGGGGACTTGTGAGGAATGTCGCCCTCACAACATTATTTGTCTTTTTCATTGTGACTTACATCACTTAGCATATTGCCTTCATTGTCCATCTGTGTTGTCCCAGATGGTAGGATATCCATTTTTTTACATGGCTAGATAATATCCTGTTTTGTGTGTTATGTCTCAGTGTGTAGTTCCTACCTCTTTACCCATTCATTTGTTGACAGACACTTAAGTTGTTTGTATTTATTGGCTGTGGTGAATAATGGTGCAATAAATATGGGTTTACAAATATATCTTAATATTCTGTTTTTCTTACTTTTGTATATGTACCCAAAATTGGGATTCCTGAATTATATGATAGATCTTTTTTAATTTCTCAAATATATCGATACAGTTTCCCATAGTGGTTGCAATGATTTTACATTTCTACTGATGTTACATAAGGTTCTGTTTCCTTCTAGATCATTTAATTTTTCTCACACAGATAGTTTGAATTTTGGGGGTGGGGGTAAATCATGTATATTCATGTGTGCATTTGGTTGCTGGAGGATTATTGTCAAACTTGGTGATTTTAGGGTTTTTTTTTTTTTTTGGTTTTTCATGTCTAAAGTTTTGCAGTGTTGTTTTTTGTATTTGAATTAACAGTCTCTTAATTTCATCTTTACTGCTTTCAAGGTGGAAATACCTCTAGTCAATACCGACACAGGTAAGGCTTTTTCAGACCTCGTCTGAATATGCCAGCTCCCTGCTTCTGGCTCTCTCTCCTGGGTGAATTCTTATATCTGGATGTCCTTCTTCACCCTATGAAGCACTGGCCAGATGCTGATAGCCTCCCTATTTTCCTGAAGGTGGTGCTACAGCTCCAGTTTGTAGTTCTCTCCTGTGAGCAAACCCTTGCCTGCATTCTGCTCTTGGTCTGAAGCCCTCTCCCAAATTTTGTTCTTGCTGCTAAGCTTAGTAGTTTGCACATGGAGCTGAGTGCAGAGAACAGGATGCATGGGTTTGGAATGCAGTTCACTTTTGGCACCCACAGCCTAGTTGGCGGATCTGTAAGAGAGATTTTCTTCCTAGTTTGTGGTCAGGCTTCCTGATGGAGGAGGGAGTGCAGTCAGCAGGAACTGTGTCTCTTTAATGCCCTCTGGGAATCTTATGTGCTGTTTTCCCAATCTGTTCCTTTTCACCACTTACTGAGCTCTTATTCAATTTTCTGGATGCTATGCAAGAGAAATGAACCCTTTGGAAGCTCATTTCTAAAGGACTCTTTTGCACACTAGGGAAAGCTCACCCTCCACGGACTCACTTGTCCTATCCCCTGTTGGGGAAATCATGGGCTCTCTCTTAGCTTTAAACTGTGTTGTCTTGGAAGAGGGGTGATGCTGGAAAAGTCAAGCCTCTCTCTACCTCATATCAGAGCATTTAAATGCATATATTTTGTGCTCTAATAGTGTGTTGGAACTTCTCCCCTGGAAACTTTGACTTCCACAACAGCTCCCTAAGCTATAGGTGACTGCCCAAGTCAGGGTTTGTACATGCTCCTGGACTGCAGCCAGGAGGGGCGGGAACAATTCACAACATCCTGTAGGAATCACAGCCAGTACTGGTGCCTCTCTGCCTATTACCTGATGTGCAGGTGGGCGAGATTCTTCCCTGGTCTCTTGGCATGTAATGCTAGATGCCAACTTCCATAGAGACATTTTGTTCATGAATAGAAAGCAGGTTTTTTTGTTGTTAAAGGGAAAGAAAAGGGGATCTTTTATGCTCACTTATGCTTGATTGCTGTCGTCACTCCTGATGCAGTATGATCCATTCCCATGGGATATTCTCTAGCATTATAGTAGCATTATGTTCTTTCTTTATTATGATACTTTTCACACACTTTATATTATTTGCTTATATCTTTTCAAATAGAATATCTTGTGTGTGAGAGGAAACATTGTGTCTGTTCCTCTACATACCCATCACCTATCCTTGCAGTATTCTAGTGATGTTAAAAGTATTCCTTGAATTATGGCTGATACTTTGTTATGCATTGAATTAAGAAGGCCTTAATTGAACTGAATTGATGTCCAAAGCCTGCCAAGTATAACTCTTTATCCTACTGTGATAATGACATTCAGACCCTTGTAATAGTATAGAAATATATGAGTTTCTAATTGTCATGTTACTTTCCTTCTATTCCCATGTCTTTCCCAGTGTGATCAGACATTCTAAATGTGTTACACAGAATCATTACCACTGAATATGCAAAGTAAGCAAAGTAAAGCCAGCGTGGATTGGTTTACCTTAGGCAGAGGTTTGGCAGGCTTGCAATGGAGTCCTCCAACAAATTCAAAATGTGGCAAGAGTGAGTGAGGAAATTCAAAATCCCAATAGGTTCGAATGAGCCACATTTCAGCTTTCCCCATCAACTCAGACACAGTTGTGGGTCTTCCTGAAAGAAAAAAAACAAAGAGAAAGTAAATCAAAGGAGAATGTTGTAATGTGAATGTACCATTTATTTTTCTGAAAAAGCTTGGAATATTGTAGCCAAAGACCTTTAAAATATTGGTGGTTTTATAAGCAAATATGATTATATAATAATTATATAATTATATAATATGTGTGCTTCATATTATGTTGTTTGTATATGTGAACTATACATATGATAAAGTTTAATAATTTTTCTTCTCTAAATCACATCAGTACTTTCACAATCATATTAAACATTTAACATAAGCAAATATAGACTTAAACATGTTTTTGTTTTCTTTGTAAAGTTGCAACAGTAATAGATGCAAATAAAAACAGTGTTTCAACACCTCAATGAATTAATTTTACCATAGCCATTAAAACACATTCCTCTAGACTATTTTTTTGTGGTTTCTACAATTTAGCAAGCAAGTCACTGGTACTATAACAGCATTTGGTTTATTATAGGAGCTTAATAATTCTTGTACATTAATAAAAAAATTACAAATAACTGCTAAAATATTTGGAATATTTTCATAAAGTGAGATAGATGTCTTCACTCTTAATTTTGGCTTTAAAGGGAGAATTTTCACAAAATATGTGGGTTGGCCCAAATGTTTGTTTGTTTGTTTGTTTTTTTCTTCAGCTGGCTCTAGTAGTGATTAGTTGTCTTTAACTTCATTGGAAACAATTATGTTAGATAAGATTGTGACAGCTGTCATATCAGTGTGCATTTAAATATAATCAAACTTGCTGAATTTTTGTGTAACTTTTTTAATAATGAAGATGGAATAAAATAAGCAACATTTTTGGCATACCATGCATTGTCATTTTAAGATAGGTAAAAATTCAACTGAAACACAAAAAGTGTGTGCAGTGTGTGGAGTAGGTGCTGTGATTGATCAAATGTGTCAAAAGTGGTTTGCGAAATTTCATGCTGGAGATTTCTCACTGAACAATGCTCCATGGTAGGTAGACCACTTCAACTTGATAGCAACCACATCAAAACATTAATTGAGAACAATTAACATTATATCACATGGGAGATAAATGACATACTCAAAATATCCAAATTGGGCATTTAAAATGATTAGCACCAGCTTGGTTGTATTAACTGCTTTGTTTTGGGGATTCTATAGAACTTAAGCAAAAAAAGCCTTCTTGACCATATTTCTGCATGTGATTCTCTACTTAAATGTAATGAAAGCACTCCATTTTTAAAACAAATTGTGATGGATAGTAAAAAGTGGATACTTTACAATAATGTGTAATAGCAGAGATTATGAGGCAAACAAAAAAACCACGCACCACACCAACTGCCAGTCTTTGTCCAAAGAAGGTGCTGTATATGGTGAGGGTAGAAGGGAATTCTCTATTGTTAGCTCCTTCTAGAAAACCAAATGATTAATTTCAACAAGTACTGCTCCAAGTTAGACCAACTGAAACAGCACTTAAAGAAAAGCATCCAGAATTAGTCAAAAGAGAATACATAATCTTCCATCAGAATAATTCAAGACCACATATTTCTTTGATGACCAGGCAGAAACTTTACAGCTTGGCCGGGAAGTGCTGATTCATTCACCCTATTCACCAGACATTGCACCTTCAGATTTCTATTTATTTAGGTCTTCACAAAATTCTAGTAATGGAAAAAATTCTGTTCCTTTGAAAACTGTAAAATGTATGTGGAATAGCTCTTTGCTTAAAAAGATAAAAAGTTTTAGAAGATGGAATTATGAAGTTGCCTGAAACTGGCAGAAGGTAGTGGAACAAAGTGGTGAGTACATTGTTCAATAAAGTTATGGGTGAGGAAGAGGCATGATAGTGGAGGAATGAGTGGAAGCCATACTGACCTCCTCCCAGAACTAATCTGGAATTACAACTAAATTGTGGAGAAATCACCCAGAACAAACAACTGAACAGTAGTGAGAGAGAGAAGCCTTATAACCTTGGACTGACAGAAGAATCATCTTCAGCACTAACTGACTGGTAAGGAGTATAGTGTAGACTTGAGAGGGCTGGCTGGGCGCCACAGGTGGCAATGCTGGAAGAATAATGAAGCAACTGGTTGGATCCCCTGGAAAGTGTAGGATCTAAACCTTACTCTGGGATTCCCAGCCTAAAGCACTAGAGACCAAAAATTATACCACGGGCAGCAAAAAGCAGCAGGGTTGCTATATGGCAGAGATGGATGGATTAAGATGCAAAAGGGCCATTTAAAGTGCAAACACACAAATTTTCATTTGTAGACATTTATCCAGGGCTCTGGCAAAGGTGACAGGCCGAGTGGGCTAGAGATGACCTAGGAGATTCTTGGGATAGCAGCTTTGGAGAGAGAACCAGGAGTATCTGCTGGGATCCAAGTGCTGAGTCATCCCCCATACCATAGCAGCCATCACGCTCAGATAGACCACTCTTCTCCTAGCAGCAGCAGCTGGGGAAGAACATTAGCCCCAACACCAGGAGGGATTCTGCCTTCCCTTATGGGACCTAAGCCTGACTGCTGAGTGTGGAATGACTGGATTAACAATTGAAGGATGTAGACAGGAACAGTAGATCCATGGATGTCTCAAACAGGCTGCCTAAGGTCAGATGGGGTCAACAATTGACATCACCAGAGGTGGATTCAGAAAGGAAAAACAGTAACAAATACTAGAGGTACTGAGCGGAAATCCACTGTGGTCTTCTCCATGATTAGTGATATTGTCTTCTGGCATGACTTTTTAACATTCATTTCTTGTCCATCAAGTTTGCACATATTAAGTCATTAGAGTTGATACTATAGTTTATTTCTCTCCTTGCTTATAATAGTCTTAATCTGCATACTCCCTTATCAATACTGGTTCATTTGCTGTTGATAGTGGGATGTTGGGGTTGATATTTTGGGGGGGGTGTTTTTGTTGTGGCAGTACCACAGCATTTGTTATGCTGTTGTGGAACAGCATACAAGACTTGGTTGGCACACTGACTCTTTGTCAACCACTAGAGGGAAGGATTAACCAAAGAATGACTCAACAATAATCAATATCCAATTACATTTAAAGAGTCAACATAATGGAATAATGCACATCCCAGGATCATCAAGGTCAGGATATCAAGAAGACTGCACCACTGAATCTCCCTGGTCTCACACTGTAGAAGTTCACACCAACAACTCAGACAGTCAAAACAGGTCAATTTAAGATGCCAAGGCAAACAAAAAGTATCACGCAAATAATAGGAAGAAAAAGAAACCCCAAATGAAGGGAAAGAAAGAATCCTCAGAAAAAATACTAAATGAAATAAAGTAAATTTAATGATCAGATATTGAATTCAAATCAATGGTTATATGAAAGCTCAATGAGCTCACTGAGAATTACCAAAAACTACAGGGAAGGTACATTTAACTTACTGCAAATTACACCATCATGAAAAAGGATATAGAAACAGTCAACAAGAGCCAAAAGGGAAATAAAAAAATAAAATTTCTGAGTTGAAGGACAAAGTAGAAGGAATGAAAAGCAGTTTAGATGAAGCAGAGGATTAAATCAGACTGCTGGAGGACAAGGTCCAAAAAAAAAAAAACTTCCAGAAAGAGCAAGAAAAGGAAAAGACTCCAAAAGAGGCTTAAAAAATGCAGGACAACAGGAAGTGCAATAATATCAATATAAAAAGGATAACAGAAGGAGAAGAAGAGGAGCAAGGAATAGAAAACCTGTTAAAGAAGTAATGATGGGAAACTTACTTTGATGAAAGAAAAGTCACACAAATCCCGGAAGTAAAGAGGGTCCCAATCAAAAGGAACCCAAAGAGGTCCAGTCCAAGAAACATCAAAATTAAAATGGCAAAGTTCCTAAACAAAGAAAAAAGTCTTATTTATTTATTTATTTATTTATTTATTTATTTATTTGATTTATCTTTAGAAGGGAAGGGAAAGAGAGAGGGAGAGAAATGTCAATGATGGTTGCTTCTCATGTGTCCCCTGCTGGGAACTGGCTTACAACCCAGGCATGTGCCCTGACTGAGAATTGAACCATGATCCTTTGGTTCACAGGCCCATGCTCAATCCACTGAGTTATACCAGCCAGGGCCACAAAGAGAGAATCTTAAAGTCAGCAAGAGAGAAACAGCAACAGAGAATATTCAAGAGAGCCCCGATCAGGCTGGCAGCTGATTTCTCAATGGAAATGCTTCAAGCCAGAAGGAATGACAAGAAATATTCCAAGTAATGGAAAGCAAGGCCTGCAATGAAGGCTACTACCCAGCAAGGCTCTCAGGTAAAATGAAAGGCCAAAGGAGCTTCCCAGGCAAAGAAGCATTAAAAATACACCCACTCCAAACAACCTCTGCAAGAAATGCTAATGGCACTGCTTTAAGAAAAGGAACAAAAAGAGTGAGAGAGAAGAGCACAGGTACAAAGGGAGTAAAATAACAATGAATAAGTCCCTATCAATAATACCTTTAAATGGAAATAGATTAAATGCTCCAATCAAAAGCCATAGGGTAGCTGAATGGACAAGAAGCCACGACCTACACATATGGTGCATAAAACAGACGCAGTTCAGAACAAAAGCCATACACAGACTAAAAGTGAAGGGTTGGAAAGAAATATTCCAAGGAAATGGACAAGAAAAAACTTGGGGTAACAATACTTACATCAAACAAAACAGACTTCAAAACAAGGGCCAAAAAAGAGACAGAGAAGGACACTTCATAATACTCAAGGGAAGAATCCATGAAAAACACAAACATTGTAAAAATATATGCACCTCGGGCCTGCGAACCAGAGGATCGCAGTTCGATTCCCAGTCAGGGCACATGCCTGGGTTGCAGACCGGTTCCCTGCAGGCCAACTCCCAGCAGGGGACGCAAGAAAGGCAACCATACATTGATGTTTCTCTCCCTCTCTCCTTCCCCTCTAAAGATAAAAAAATAAATAAATAAAATCTTAAAAAAAAATATATGCACCTAACATAGGAGCACCCAATGGTATAAGAAAAATCTTTGAGGACTTCAAGAAAGACATAGATAGCAACACACATATACTAGAGTATTTTAACACCTCACTGTCAACAAATAATAGACCTTCCAAACAAAATATCAACAAGGATATTTTGGTATTGAACAAAACCTTAATCAAATGGACTTAACTGACTGTATATATATACTCAGTTAAGTTATATATATAGTCAGTAAGATATATATATAGTCAGTAAGTTATACATATATATAGTCAGTAAGATATATATATAGTCAGTAAGATATATATATATATATATATATAGTCAGTAAGTTATATATACATATATAAACTTTCAAACCAAAAGGAACAAGGCAGTCTTCAGAGGGAAGTTCATAGTGGTACAAGTACACCTAAAAGAGATAGAAACATTTCCAATAAACAACCTCATTCTACATCTACAGGAACTGGAGAAAAAACAAACAAAGCCCAGAAATAGTATAAGGAATGATATAGACACTAAAAGAGAAACTCTAAGGATGAATAAATCCTGGAGCTTGTTCTTTGAAAAAATAACTAAAATCAAGAAGCCTTTAAGCAGACTCATCAAGAATAAAAAAGACAGAAAACCAAATAAACAAAATCAGTAGTAGAAGAGGAGAGATTACAACAAAATTCAGAGATACAAGAAATTAATATGAAGAGCTATATGCCAAGAAATTTGAAACCCTGGGTAAAATCAAAAAATTTCTAGAAAAATATAGTCTTCCAAAACTGAATGAAGAAGAAGAAGAATGCTTTGAACAAACTGATAATAGATGGCAAAGCAGAAGCAGAAATCAAAAAACTCCCGGCACACAAAAATCCTGGACAGGAGAGTTTCACAGAAGAATTTTATGAAATATTTAAGGAAGACCTTACCCCTACACTTCACAGACCATTCCAAAAAATCCAAGAAGAGGGAAGTCTCCCAAACCTTTTTTATGAAGCCAGCATCATTCTAATTCCAAAATCAGATACACACACGGCAAAGAAAGGAAACTACAGACCAATATCACTGATGAATATAGATGCTAAAATTCTCAACAAAATATTGACAAATCACATCCAGTAATACATCAAAAAGATCATACATCATGATCAAGTGGTATTCATCCCAGGGATGCAAAGATGGTACAATAGCCACAAATCAATAAAAGTAATATACCACAAAAAGAAATAAAAAGCAAAAATCATATGATCATATCAACAGATGCATAAAAATCATTTGATAAGGTACAGCTCCCATTTACATTAAAAACAATCAGCAAAGTGAGAATAGAAGGAGCATTCCTCATAATGAAGGCCATATATGAGAGACTTACAGCCAACATTCTATTCAATGGGCAAAAACTAAAAGTTTTCTCACTAAGATCAAGAACAAGACAAAGATGTCTGCTTTTACCACTTCTTTTTAACATTGTTTTGGATGTCCCAGCCACAGAGATCAGGAAAGAAAAAAGAACTCATCAAATTTTAAATAGGAAGCAAAACTGTCATTATTTGGAGGTGAATTTAGGGTCTACATAGTCTACATGTAGACTCCACAAAAAACTTCTCGACCTACTAAGTGAACTTGGCAAAATAGCAGGATACAAAATCAATATTCAGAAATCAAAGGCATTTTTGTACACCAACAATGAAATATCAGAATCAGAAATTAGAAAAATTCCCATTTCCTAAAGCAACAAGAAAAATAAAATACCTTGGAGTAAATCTAATCAAGGTGGTAAAAGACCTGTATTCAGAAAATTACACAACACTGAGGAAAGAAATTAGGAAAGACACAAGCAAATGGAAGTATATACCATGTTCATAGATTGGAAGAATTATCAAGATCAAAATGTCCGTACTATGGAAAGCAATTTGTAGATTCAATGCAATTCCTATTAAAATGCCAATGACATATTTCAAACATATAAAGTAAACGTTTCAGAAATTTATATGGAACCACAAATGACCCTGAGTAGCTTCAGAAATTTTGAGAAAGAAGAACAAACTGGGTGGGGGGGATCAGAATACCTGACATCAAACAACATTACATGGCCTCAGAAATCAAAACAGTCTAGTACTGGCCTAAGAACCAACACATAGATCAATGGAACAGAGTAGAGAGCCCAGAAATAAACTAAAGTCTCTATGGTCAATTAATACTGACAAGGGGGGCAAAAACATAAAATGCAGTAAAAATAGCCTCTTCAACAAATCGTGTTGGAAGATCTAGAGTGCTACATGCAAAAAAATGAAACTCGATCACCATGTTACACCATATACAAAATAAACCCTCAAGATGGATAGAAGATTTAAACATACGTCATAATACCATAAAAGTCCTAGAGAAGAATGTAGGCAGGAAAATCTCAGATATTCCATGCAGCAATATTTTCACGAATATGTCCCTTCAGACAAGAGACATCAATGAAAGAGTTAATAAGTGGGACTTCATCAAAATAAAAAGCTTCTGCAGGGCTAAAGAAAATATCAGAAAAATAAAAAGGCCACCAATTGTATGGAAAAAAAAATTTTTGCAAATGATACCTTAGACAAGGGTTTGAACCCCCAAAGTATACAAAGAACTCACACTCCACTCCATGAAGACAAAAAAACTCAATCAAAAATGAGCAAAGGACCTGCAGAGAGACTTCTTCAAGGAGGACATACAGAGGACCCAGAGACATAAAAAGATGCTCGGCATCACTAGCCATCAGAGAGATGCAAATTAAAACCATAGTGAAATACTACTTCACACTGGTGAAAATGGCCAACAGGAATATAAAAAGAAACAACAAATGTTAGAGAGGTCATAGAGAAAAGGGAAACCTAGTGCGCTGTTGGTGGGAATGCAGACTGGTGCATCCACTGTGGAAAACAGTACAGAATTCCATCAGAAAACTGAAAATGGAACTGCCTTTTGACCCAGCAATTCCACTGCTGGGATTATACCCTAAGAATCCTGAAACATGAATTCAAAAGAACCTATGCACCCCAATGTTCATAGCAGCGTGATTTACAATAGCCAAGTGCTGGAAGGAGCCTAAGTGCCCATCAGTAAATGAGTGGATCAAAAACTGTTGTGCATTGACATGATGGAACACTATGAAGCAGAAATAAAGAAAAGCTCCTACCCTCGGGACAGCATGAATGGAACTTGAGAACATTATGCTATATGAAATAAGCTAGATGGTGAAAGACAAATACCATATAATCTCATCTGTAAGTGGAACCTAATCAACAAAACAACAAGGAAGTGAAATATCACCAGAGACATTGAAATAAAGAACAAACTGTCAGTAACCAGTCAGAGGTGGAAGGAGATAACAAGTATGTGAGAGGAAGGGTCCTCAAAAAACATGGATACAGGACACATGGAGAAAACCAAAACATGGTAGGATCAGTGGGGGGTGAGAATGGCTGGCATCAGGAGGAGTTGTGTTGGGAAAATGTAAACAATGGTACTTGAACAACAATAAAAAAGAGAGAAAAAATAAAGTTATTGGTCAAACAGAAAAATGTGTGTTTTATTTGTACTTTAAAAACAAATGAACATTTCTCCCAACCCGATAGTTTACTGACTTACATGTCCACCCCTCAACAAATTTTTAGATATTTAAATGGATGAATTGTAAGTTCTTAGTAAAGGGAAGTGAAATCATTAGAAACCCAAAATTGCACATTCATGTGTCTGATATAGAGCCACTATATCATGAAAGAATCCCTTACGTAATATTGCAAAATAGTTCAGTTTATAAATCAAACTAAAGTGTGTAAGAAGAGGCAATTCTTCAATGACCCTATAATTTAAGCATTTCCATAATATTTGTAAGAATGAGAGGTCAATTTATAATTTTATTTTATCATTTTACTATATAACACTTAATATTTATGCAAACTCACCTTCCAGGGCACTAAGAAACTTAGAATTTTATATTACCAAATAAAAGCAACTTACCTAGTACTTTGCTATAAAATTGATCCCAGTCTTCATGAAAGATTTGAAACCAGAAGTCAAAATAAAGCACATACAGCATATTTTTTACCCTCTCGATGAATGTCATTTGATCACTTAATTCTGACAACATGATAGGTACATAGGAAGGAGGGAATGGAAGTCCTCCACTCTGCTTTTCAACTGCATAGCCAGGAAAGAAGCGAAGACTGTACACAAGAGGTATTTTAAGTAGCTCAGCCAGCAGTTCACCACAGGGTCTCACAGCATCTGCAAGAATGATATCAAACTTTTCTTGCTGTAGTTTTGTCATAAGTTTCTTGTTCAAAACTGCATCTTTACAGAGCTTTAGAATAAAATGAGTCTATTCCAAAAGGATTTCTTTCATTTGTGAAAAATAAGTCCAAAATGTATCTTTGCACATGTATGTCCATTTAGAGATCAGCTCCATGAAAAGCTTCTCAAAATCATCTTTTTTAAAAGATGTAGGATAAATCTCAAATTTAATAACAGATGTTTTTTTCGGATCAACAAGAATTGATACTGAAGATGTCAGAACAGTCACTTCATGGCCTCTCTGGACTAGTTTATCCAGGATGGTCTTCATATTGATCCAGTGGCTATATTCTGTGGGCCACACCAGCACCTTTCCACAACCCCCAGGGCTGAACTGGCAACTCAGCTGTAGAAGCAGCAGAATTGGAATCCATTTCAGAGACATGCTGCTGGAACACACACTTCTTTCCAAACTGATGATTCCTTCTGTCATTTCTCCTGTTTATCTAAGGAGAAATCAATCAGGAAGTAAAAATATAACTCCTACACCTCATAGTAAATATACCATACTCATATAAACAATCAGAGAATTAAGAGAGAAGTCAGAAAAGCTAATGTAGATGATCTTGTTTTCAAACAAATGGATTTAATATCTATTCTATGATTATAGGTGCTAGCAATGACCTTGTGTGAGTAAGTCTGTTATTTCTACTTAAATGCTCTTCTAAAAGTAGAAAAGACCATAGCCAGAAATATGAAAATATAAGAAAAGAAAAAATCACAGTTATATTTAATAAATATGGCAAATCCGACATTTAAAAAGCTAGTACGAAGGCCACAAGAATAAATGTATGCAACCCAACTCAACATACAATAATTAGTTAGAGGATGAACAACTGAGAAATATCTAAAAGATGATGTCAACAACAAAATATGGAAGAGAAAGTAAACAATAATTCTTATAGAATATATTTGAACTTAAAAGCAAATTAGCTGAAAATGGATTAGTATAGATATAGACGGGTATACATAAACATGATGATGACTACAAAACAAAACCCTAAAAAAGGTATACAAAGAACAAAGGAAGAAATACATGCAAAGCAATACAGAAAAGCATCAAACCAGAAAGGAAGAGATTAAGAGAAGAAGAAAAGAACAGGGGATTAGTATAACAACAAAAATGATTACCGAAATGGCAATAGGTACATAGCTATAAATAACTACTTTAAAGTTAAATGTATTTCATAGTCCAATAAAGAGGCACAGAATACACTGGCTGCTGTTGCTCAGTTGGTTGGAGCATTGTTCCATAGACCAAAAGTTCATGGGTTTGATTCCCAGTCATGGCACATACCCAGGTTGAAGCTTTGATCCTCAATTGAGGCGAGTATGAGGAGGCAAGTGGCTGATGTTTCCCTCTCACATTGATGATTCTCTTTCTCTGTCTCCCTCTTTCTTTCTCTTCCTGTCTCCGTAAAAGCAATAAAAAAGTGTCCATGGGTGAGGATAAAAGTTTTTTTAAAAAGACATAAGGCAACTGAATAGATTAAAAAGAATTTGCTTCATCAATATTCTGCTTACAAGAGACAGTGCAAATTGAAAGACATATAGCCAGAAAATGGAGAGATGAAAAAAGATATTCCATGCAAATAAAAATAAAAACAAAGCTGAGGTAGCATTGCTTATAACAGACTAAGTATATTTGAAAACAAAAATTTAAAATCAAGACAAAGGACATTACATAACTATAAAGTGGTCAATTGTACTAGAGAATGTAGCATTTTTAAATAGCTATATACCCAACATAGGAGTATCTGAATATATAAAGCAATTATTAATAACATCAAGTGAGATATCCAAAGTAATACTGAAATAGAAGGGGATGTATACCACACTTACAGCAATGGGTAGATCATCTGGACAGAAAATTAATAAACAAAGAATGCCTTAAAATGTCACATTAGATCAGATTGACATAATAGACGTTTGTGGAACATATCTCCACAAAATACACAGCAAATTTTTTAAATTCCCATAGAACATTGTTTATAACCATGTATTAGGCCACAAAGCAAGCCTAAAAATTCCTCTTGATTGAAATTTTACCAAGCATTTTTCTGATTACAATGGCACAAACTAGACATCAACTACAGGAAGGAAACTGGAATGAACACCTGAAAACTAAGCAACATGCTACTAAACAACTAATGGATCAAAAGCACATCAAACAAGAAATCAAAAGTACCTCATAACAAATCTAAATGAAAACACAATTTTTGAAAATTGATGGAACAAAGCAAAGCACTTCTAAGAGGGCAGTTCATGGCCATACAGGCCTACCTCAGGAAACAAGAAAAATCCCCAATAAAATATCCAGCTTTACATCTAATGGAAGTAGAAAAAGAACAGATGCAACTCTGAGTAAACAGAAGAAAGAAAATAGTTATGATCAGAGCAAAAATAAATGAAAAAGAAAAAAAGATTGAAAGAACAGGAAAACTAAGGGATGTTTCTTTTGAAGAAACAAAAGCAATAAACATATAGCCAAACTCATCAAGAAAAAAAATGACTAAATAAATAAAATCATCAAGGAGAGAGAAGCAGTTACACCTGACACCACAGAAACACAAAGATCCACTAAAGAATATTACAATTAGATGTAAGAAATCCAACAACCCAAAAGAAAATGGTATGTTTGTTAAAGTAAGTAACATTCCAATGCTGAAAAAGAAGAAATACAAAATGTAGATACATTCACTCCTAGCAGTGTAATTAAAGCAGTAGTAGTTGGGCTTCTGGTCAAGGTTGTGGCACAGGTACATGTGGTGCCTGATTCTCTGACAGCCATGTAAAACTAATTTACAGAACAACCATCTTTGATCAATATCTGAAATCTAGCTGAACAGAAGAGACCTACAACTAAGGATATAAAGAAGAAACCCAACAAGACTAGTAGGAGGGGTGGGCAAAAGGAATGGACTGCTCCCACACTCACAAATGGCAGAGAAAACTTGAGAGGGGTATCTTAAGGTAAAGAGTTCTCCCCTAAGGAGAGAGTGGTCTTAGTGCCACACCATGACCCAAGCCTGGGGTTTGAGTGCCAGGAACGGAAGTCCCCATAACCTCTGGCTGCAAAAACTAGTGAGGATTGTTGCTGAGTGAGACAGAGCACTTCTGGAGTTCCAGTATTCATCTTAAAGGGCCAACTCAGAAGCTTACTTGCATTTCCTCTCTCTGAGCTCTGGCACTGGGGTAGCAGCTCAAAAGGCACTAGGAACACACAGGGAGAAACTGAAGGGCGTGGCATTATGGCGAGAGCTGGAAGGACATCTTTCTCTTAGACAGAATTGCTGCCAAAGGCCATTGTTCCTTTTCTGTGCCCTCTCCCTACAGGGCCAGCAGGAAGGTGCCATATCTGACTCCATCCATCCTGCTAACACCCTTAGCCTTGGCCTCGTGATTCCTTGAGACCAAACCCATTTGAAGCCCTTTTCAATGGCTTTTTCATACTAAAAGCCTGTCCTGATTCATGCTTCTTACTTTTCTAAAATTTCTCAGATGAGCAGCCATTGTCCTTGGTGTGTTTTATATAACTTGTTAAGTGGCCCCATGCTGGGTACTAGCAACAGCTGGTCTTGGTTCACAGCTTGGTCTCTTCCGGACACCTCCAAGCCCAGCATAAGTTCCAGCCATGTACAGATTGCTTTGTAGCTCATGCCAGGTGGCTCCAGCCAGAACACAGGCAGTGATGACCTTGGCCTGCATCTCCTAGAGGGACCCAAAGCCAGTGCACCTGGTGGACAGCTTCAGGCCATAATAAAGCATTGCCAAACCACCTCTCCAAGTGACACTGAAAGAGTGGACTTAGCAGACTGTAGAACCCTACTGAAGTAAGTCCTGCTTCATGGATGGGCCCCCATACACCTGATCCGTAATGGTGGTAGCAATCAGTCCTGGTAGCCAATCAGCCTTGGGGTAAATATCTCCAATTAACATGACAATCAAGTATCAACTTCAATAGGAGGATGTGCATGTCTCACACAGGAGGGTCCACCTGAAGTGCCCAACTCAGGTAAATGTAGAGACTGTATTACTGGACCTCAAAGGATACCTACAATATAAGGCCTCGTTACCAAACCTGAGAGATATAGCAGCTCTACATAATATATGGGAACAAAGACAGGGATGCCATAATGAGGAAACAAAGAAACATGTCCCAATGAAAGAACTGAAAAAACTGCAGCAAATGTACTAAACAAAATGAGAACAAATAATTTACTAGATGCAGAGTTCAAAATACTGTTTATATGGAGGCTCATGGAACTTAGGAAAAGAGTGTGCAGACTTAGTGAGAACATCAACAAAGAGATAGGAAGCATAAAGATAGAAGAAGAAAACACAAAATAATAAGCAGTCAGAAATGAAAAATATACTAACTAAAATGCCGAACACATTATAGGGAATCAAGAGTAGAGAAGATTAAGCAGAGAATCAAATCAGAGATTTGGAAAACAAGGAAGAAGTAAACACCCAATCCGAGCAGCAAAAAAGGAAAAAGAATTTCAAAAAATGAGAATAGTATAAGGAACATCTAGGAAAATGTCAATCACACAAACATTTACATGATGTGGGTGCCAGAGGCGAAAAGAGAGAGCAAGAAATTGAAAGCCTGTGTGAAAAAATGGAAGAAATTCTCTCTAACCTGGTAAAGGAAAGAGATATACATGCAAGTCCAGGAAGTTCAGAAGTTCCTAACAGGATAAACCCAAAGAAGCCCACACCAGACACATAATAAGTAAAATGCCAAAGTTTAAAGGCAGAGAGACTCTTAAAGGTAGAATTTGAACAGCAGGTATTTATATACAGGGGAGTTCACACAAGATTTTCAGGTGATTTCTCAACAGAAATTTTATAGACCAGAAGAGACTGACACAAAATATTTAAGGAATGAACTGCAAGGACTGACAACAAAGAGTACTCTACACATCTAAGCTATCCTTTGGAATCAAAGGATGTATAAAGAGCTTCCCAGACAAGAGCAAGATAAAAGAGTGCATTACCACCAAATCAGTATTACATGGAATGTTAGAGTCTTCTTTAAGAAGAAGAGAAGCATATCAGGTGGGAGGGACTTCAAGGGATGAGCATAAATATTGAAGGGATTAAGAAGTACAAAGTGGAAGATACAGAATAGTCATGGAAATGTAAAATAGAACAAAAACAATATAGTCAGTATTCTAATAAATATGTATTGTGTTAGATAAGTATGAGATTTATTTGGGTGATCACTTACTAAGTTACATAATATCTAATTACTGGAGGTTGTGCATCTGAAACTAATACAATATTGTGTGTCAACTGTAATTACAAAAGAAAAATTATTGTCAGAAAAAGAAAGAAATTGAAGTAGTAATAAATACTCTCTACAAACAAAAGCCCATGACCAAATAGCTTCACAGGTTATTCTAGTAAACTTTTAAAGAAGAATTAACTCCTGTTCTTAAATTATTTTAAATATTGAAGAGGGAAGAATGCTTCCAATCTCATACTATGAAGCCAGTATTACCCAGGTACAAAAAACAGACACAGACATAAAAAAATATATAGGCCAATGTCCTTGATAAACATAAATGCAAAAATTCTTAACAACATTACTTTCAGAAGGATTATACATCATGACCAAGTGGGATTTATCTCAGAGATGCAAGGATGATTCAAGTATAAGAAATCAATCAATGTGATACATCTCAATAATAACAAAATATATAAATCATATGAGCATCTCAAAAGATGCAGATAAAGCATTTGATAAAATTCAACATCTTTTTATGATAGAAACTCAGCAAAGTTGGCATATAAGGCATATATCTCAACATAGGAAAGGTCATAGATGACAAACCTCCAGCTAACATCATACTCAATGGTGAAACGGTGAAAGCTCTTCCTATTAAAATTAAGAATGATACAGGTACGTCCACTATCACCACTGATACTTAACATAGCATTGAAAGTGCTACACAGCAATTGTAAGAAAAAGAAATAAGAGGCTTCCAAATCAGAAATGAAGAAGTAAAATCTCATTATTTGGGGGTGACATGATGCTATATATATAAAAAACCCTACAGACATCACCACAAAACTACTAAAACTAATAAATGAATTTTGTGAAGTTACAGAATACAGAATCATTACATAAAAATTTACCGCATTTCTATACAACAATAATAAGCAATTAGAGTGCTTAATATGAATGTTTAGAATGTAATAAGTAATTACAATGTTCAAAGCAGCTGGGCCACCTGGCCAGAGTGACACATTCTACTTTGACATTGGTGAGTCTAGGGTGTTAACAGTTTACAGTGAACATGACAGCAATGCTAATGAGGGGATTCTGTGGTTTCTGCTCTGGTGCAGTGATTGTTCCCTGTGGGGTCCGGAAAATGAAAATTGTGCTGACATCTCCAAGGTATGTTACCGTAGATGGAAAAAGACCACAGACAGTCTCGGATAAGGTCAAGATTGACCATTGTCAAGAAAGATACTGGACTAGGACATGACTACCTGCCATGACTCCCTTTAGTTAGAAAGTGTTAATTTCAGACCATCCTATATGGCTATTTTTGGTCTCTGAGTTGGTAAGGCCTTCCACACAGGCCTTCCCTGAGCTTGTCAAGTTTAGCGTGTGGACCCTCTTTTTGTCCTCATTCTCTGGAAGAGAACTTGGAAGATTGGTGGTATTTCTTTCTAAAGTATTTGTCAATATTCACTGATGAAAGCATCTGGGCTGGGAGTTTTCTTTGCTGGTGGTTCTAGTAGTTTTAATGAGGATTCGATTGAAAATTTTAATGGTTTTTCACATAGATTCAATTTCTTTAATGGGCATTATTTGGCAATTCAAAATTTCTATTTCTGCTTATTCCATGTCACTTTGTATAAATTGTGTTTTAAATTAACTTTTTCATTATAGAGAATTTTGTTTATATCTTTATACCCAATTCACTATTAATAAGATTTTGATGTATTATGGCTCTGTTCTTTATTTCTGATATTCGTAATTTGTACTGCTCTATTTCTTTCTTGGTCAAAATGCCAGTTTATTTATTTGTTCTTTTGAGACATAGTGTTTGTTTTCATGGATCATCTTCATTGTGTTTGTATGATATTAATTTGTTTCTCCTTTAGTATTAATTTCTTTGACTTTCATTAAATTTGCTGTTGTTTTTCTAAGATCTTAAAATACCAGCTTAGCTTAGTTCATAGTGTATTAGTCTTTTTACTTTTTATTTTCCAATTTTTTTATTTAATTATTTTTCAATTACAGTTTTCTGTCTATTACTCCCATCCCATCCCACCTCCCATCCTCCCCCCTCCCTCCCATTTCCACCCTTCTCAGTTGTTCTCCATGTATCCTTTATATAGGTTCCTCTAAATCCCTCCCTTATTTCCCCTGAAATTCCCTCCATCTCCCCTCTGGTCACTGTCAGCCTCTTCTCTATTTCAGTGTCTTTGGTTATATTTTGCTTGCTTGTTTGCTTTGTTGTTTAGCTTCCTGTTAGAGGTGAGATTATATGGTATTTCTCCTTCAACACCTGGCTTATTTCACTCAGCATAATGCTTTTCAGTTCCATCCATGTTGTTGCAAAAGGTAGGAGCTCCTTCTTTCTTTCTGCAGCATAAAATTCCATTGTGTATATGTACCATAGTTTTTTGATACATTCATTTACTGACGGGCACCTAGGTTGCTTACAACTCTTGGCTATTGTAAATTGTGCTGCTATGAACATTGGGGTGCATAGGTTCTTTGGGATTGGTGTTTTAGGGTTCTTAGGATATAACCCTAGCAGTGGAATTGCTGGGTCAAAAGGCAGGTCCAATTTTAGTTTTCTGAGAAAACTCCATACTGTTTTCCATAATGGTGGTACCAGTCTGCAATCCCACCAACAGTGGACCAGAGTCCCCCTTTCCCCACATCCTCTCCAACATTTGTTGTTTATAGCTTTCTTTATGATAGCCATTCTCACCGGTGTAAAGTGGTATCTCATTGTGGTTTTAATTTGCATCTCTCTGATAGCAAGCGATATTGAGCATCTTTTCATGTGTCTCTGGATCCTCTGTATGTCCTCCTTGGAGAAGTGTCTGTTCAAGTTCTTTCCCCATTTTTTAATTGGGTTAGTTGTCTTCTTAGAGTGAAGTCCTGTGAGTTCTTTGTATATTTTGGAGATTAAACCTCTGTCTGAAGTATCATTGGCAAATATGTTTTCCCATACAGTTGGTTGTCTTTTTATTTTAATGCTGTTTTCTTTAGCTGCACAGAAGCTTTTTATTTTGACGAGATCCCATTTGTTTATTCTTTCCTTAATAGTCCTTGCTCTAGGGGACATATCAGTAAAAATGTTGCTGCGTGAAATATCTGAGATTTTCCTGCCAATGTTCTCCTCTAGGACTTTAATGGTGTCACAGCTTATATTTAAGTCTTTTATCCACCTTGAATTTATTTTGGTGTATGATGTAAGTTGGTGCTCGAGTTTCATTTTTTTGCATGTAGCTGTCCAGTTCTCCCAACACCATTTGTTGAAGAGGCTATCTTTACCCCATTTTATGATACTGCCCCCTTTGTCGAATATTAATTGACTGTAGAGATTTGGGTTTATTTCTGGGTTCTCTATTCTGTTCCATTGGTCTATGTNTCTTTCATCCATCTGGTCTGCTCTACTTTCTAAGCCTGCTAGCTCACTCTTCACCACTTTTATTGAGTTCTTCAGCTCCAGAATTTCTGTCTGGCTCCTTTTTATGGTTTCAGTCTCTTTGGTGAAGTACTTCTGTTGTTCATTGACTTTACTTTTGAGATTATTTAACTGTCCTTCTGAGATTTCTTATATCTCATCAAGTTTTCAAAAATGCAATCTAAAATTCCCCATCATTTAAATCACATATTACTGTTTCTTTTATATTTGGAATTTTTTTTGTTTGTTTTCTTTCTGAATTCCCTCATTATATTCACTGTGCTGCTGGAACTTCTGAACATTTGTGGGGCTTTGTTGCCTTGGCAATAGAAAATCCTCATTATTCCACAAGAAATGGGTGCCCCCTTTAAAGGTAATTACTTCTGTCTAAAGGTGCCACTCCTGTGGTTTGGAAGGGGCATGCTATCTTTCTCCCATATGTCCCTAGTGCTGCCTCTTTCCTACAGCCAGAAGTCAGGGCTGGGCCAGGTTAACCCAGCTGCTTCTACACAGCTGTGCCTGCAGAGTGGGCAGGGGGAGATGAGTTCACACATGTGTGGTTCTTCTCTTACTTGTGGTTTTAGCCACCATGAGTTCAGACCACTTACAATGAAAAGATTTTTTTCTGCCTTTTGCCATCTGCTGAGTGAGAATTTGATTGCCCTGGTGAGCCAAAGAAAGATGTGCTGGGCAGGATTCCCAACTGTGGAATCCTTGGTTCAGTGCTGGCAGCTTGGAAGCACTGTGAGTTTTTTGCACTTTCTCTGGCCCTGGACCCAGTGCACCCAGGCTCCGTGTCTGCCAGCCACCCAGGCCCATTTGCTGTCTCTGCCCCTCCAGTCTTGTCTGTCTGGAGAGGTGCACACCAGTCCTCCACTGCTACTGTGTCCACTGAGTCAGCACAGGGCTGCATGTGGATTCTTTCACTGTCTTCCCTCCTTGTCTCCTTGTCCAGACCAATATGCCCACCTTGAGATACCTCTTTGCACAATCTTTCACATACGCTTGTGTGTTGAGCAAGGAATTCCTTCAGTTACAGCTGTCCAACTTCCTGTAAGTTGAAGAGGAGAGATACTTCATGCTTGAAGAGGAGAAGACCCAAATGTGCCAGGCTTTATTTCCTGTTACAGCAGAAAGGGTGATAGGAACAAAGAGGCACAACAAGCTTCGAATTTTAGGTCAACTAGTCCTCCTGTCCATTCAGTAACCTGGCCCCATCTCTATACTATTCTGACCAATTGGGTTAAATACTACTTTCTCAGGGATTGGGGGGAAGGGAAAAGACAACAACTGAAAGGTGTGGGTGAGTCAGGTTTAGCAGAAAAATGTTGACAAGTTTTCCCTTCCAAAAACCTTATAGTTACTTTGATGAAATTATGAGGTCAATCTAGCTCTCTCACTAGTTGTGAACTACTTACTACTTTTAGACATGATCTGAACAAACTTCAAACAGCGCTCACTACTCTTATGTCTCAAAGCCTGGGATCAGGCTAACACTGACAGACAATAGACAGCCACCTGCCATTTAAAAAACATTACTCCACTAACCTAGGATTTCATCCCCCTGACAAGTGAAAATTTCAACATCAGTCACTACTTAGGGCTGGATGTAGCATCTTTGATATATGAGGCATTCCAAAATTTAGTATTTCCTACTCAATAAAATGAAGTTAGATCTCTTAACAGCACAAACTGGTAATTTTTCTAGCATACTTTTTTAGCATACTTTTGGTCAATAAAAATTAATATGGCATTCTTAATTTTTAAAAAATTTTCTCACTTGTAGCCCTGGCTAGCATAGCTCAGTGGATTGAGTGTGGGCCTGTGAACCAAAGGGTCACCAGTTTAATTTCCAGTCAGGGCACATGCTTGGATTGCAGGCCAGGTCCTCAGTATGGAACTCTAGAGAGGCAAACACACATTGTTATTTCTCTCCCTCTCTTTCTCCCTTCCTTCCCATCTAAAAATAAAATAAATAAAATCTTTTTTTAATAGTCATTTAAAAAAAGAGATTAAAGAAACCCTGATCATGACTTTAAAAAATGTATTACTTATTATCAATTCTGCAATCCTAGCTTTAAATAAATGTATGTAAAACTCTGCATGAATATTAATGCCTTTGGGGGAAAATACTGAAATAATGTCTTGGACAATTTCTACTTTAAATCTTTTAGGTATTCACCAATTTAAAAAGGAATGAAATATTGAAATTTGCAACATAGACCTAGGAGGTATCATGCTAAGTGAAATAAGTCAGAGAGAGGAAGATACATAACATATGACTTCACTTATATGTGGAATTAAAAATAAACAAAAACAAGCAACAAACAAAATAAAACAAAAACTGACTCATAGAATCAGAGAACAAACTTTGCAGAGGAAAAGAGGATGGATGCATTGGTAAAGATGGTGAAAGGGAAAAGTAGGTACAAACTTTCAGTTTTAAAATAAGTAAGCCACAGAGATGTAGTACAGAGAACAGGGAATACAGTCAAAAATATTGTAAGAGATTTATACAAGGATAGATTGTTACTAGACTTAGTGTGAACTGCACTGTAAGGATATAAATCTTCAATTGTTATTCCCTACACTTGAAGCTGATATAATGTTGTATGTCAACTGTACCTTATTAAAGATGTTTTGAGATTATATACAACTTAAAAGAATTTCTAGCCCCTTATAAGAAGAAACTTTTATCCCTTAGTTCCAAGTAGAAGTATAATATTTCCAACAATATAAAATAGATATAAATTTTTATCAAAATGTTTTCTGGAAAAAGTAAACAAGCAAATTATCATCTATTCTTCTCAGAAACTGTTAAGCAAGTAAAACCTTTTCTAGATTAAAACTATAAGTTCATTATATGAGATAGCTGCATGAAATAAAATTACAAAAAATTATGCTGGGTTTACACTAGTTCTGATTGGCTTGTGAAGCTTTTAGCTATTAAATATGTCATTTACAAACTAATTTTTCTCAGCTCTTTAGAACTAATAATAGTGTGTTGTAATATACTCCACAAAAGATAATTGACAAATAGATACCTACACTTTTTGCTACTTAAATTTTTTAAAACTATTGGATAGCACTCATTTAAGATTTCTTGGCAGAAATGCCCAATCTGTTAATTGGAGGAAGCTGGGCAAGATGACTTCTTGAGTTTTTTTTTTTTTTTAATGCTCTTCATGAAGAAAAACATTCCTTTTGTTTTTATAGGTTCTATGGAGATTTAATAGAAAGTGACCTGGTATATTAGGACCCAGTACACAACTCCTTAAGTAGTTCTCACAGAATAATCTTCCTAAGATTGTGGAAACCAAATAATAAAATTCCATCTGAGAAAAAATAGTGGAACAGTAATGTAATATAATATTTCCTTGTGAAAACATCAACTCACAGTGCTAATTATTTCTCATCTGTAAATGTTCCATAGCTCCTTGGTTTGCCGTCTGTCCATGCTCTTCTATCTCAGATCTATCTCTCACTGTTGTTACAATGCTTTTCTCTAAGATGAAATAGAAGAATACCACTACTTGTTTTGAACTTTCAGTGACTCACATTGCCTGCAAAATAAATGCATCCAATCATTTGTCCTTTATTCCCAAAATCCCATGAGATACTCCATATATTACCAGAATGAATACTCTCCACACTCTTAAAATACAATATTTCTTCACCTCCATTAATTTGAACTTAGTGCTGTTTGAATCTGGATCTACTCCCACTCTTTCTACTGGACAAAACAACTCCACATTAACATCACCTCTTATGTAAAGCTTTCTCTCATTTCCTCAAACAGACTTACTTTTGAAAGCCACAAATGTTCATATATGATTTCATGAGCATAGGAATACTATTCAGAAAATATTGCCTCCTTTATTGGTTTACACTACTTCTATTTTTAACAATGGATTCAAGATTCATTTGAATCTGATCTCTGATCTCTCTGATCTCTTCTGTAGATCACCCCAAAACCAAACTTTATCAGTCCTGGTGGTGGCAATGGCATGTAGGAAACTATTTACCATGGAATTTCCACAGTGAAACCCCTTGTGTTCATTGATCACCCTGAGGACATTGCTTACATGGAGGCCAAGGGACCAGCTATTACACTGGACTTGAACACAATGTCAAGCATTGATTTTCCCAACGTACTAAAGACTCACAAATATATCATTTTTGGTTAGGTAGTAACTGTAGGTAACATTTCTTTAGAAAAGTGATTGTGACTTTCATCTCATTATTATGAAGCTAACTTTGAAATAATAAAAAATATATAATCAATCTAACTCACTTTAACATTCAACCAATTATTTCAAAATTGCATTTTAATCCCATAGATTTAATGGGTAACCAACTAGTGCAACAATTTTCTATGCAAAAAATATTTGAAGTTTTATACAGCTTACTGTAAGAAGCAAAAGTTTTTAAAGTGTAACTAAATCCACAGAAAGACTCATGAACATGAAAGCAATACC
Source organism: Sturnira hondurensis (assembly GCF_014824575.4). Lineage (NCBI taxonomy): Eukaryota > Metazoa > Chordata > Mammalia > Chiroptera > Phyllostomidae > Sturnira > Sturnira hondurensis. The sequence goes on from NW_028094297.1 coordinate 102,126, forward strand.
AAAAACATATTTTAATTCAATACTTAAAATTTCTGAAACTGTAAAAATATTTTATTAGAAATTATTTTCATTAATATTATATTAATAGAGTATATAGTGAGGTAACTTACTAAAAATTCATCTTTTTAGAGTATAAAATTTCACTGTATTTAGTATTATCAGAGTCATGAAACATCATCCCGCCACATCATCATAATTGCATTTTGAAATGTTTTTACCACTATCAATATGCACTTCCTATTGTTTAGAATTCATTCTCCATGCTCCTTCATAGCATTAGGCAAGCTAGATTGATAAATAGATAAAAAAACTAGAATACACATTTCTCAAAAGCAGATATTATAAGACACCAGTGTTGAGCATATAATCATATGGTTCCATAAACCAAGACTCAGAAAATTTTAAAAATTAAATAATTTTTTTAAAGATTTTATTTATTTATCTTCAGAGAGGAAGGAGAGAGGGAGAGAAATATCAATGTATGGTTGCCTTTCATGTGTCTCCTGCTGGGAGTTGGCCTGCAGGGAACCAGCCTGCAACCCAGGCATGTGCCCTGGCTAGGAATCGAACCTCGATCCTCTGGTTTGCAGGCCCGCGCTCAATCCACTGAGCTACACCAGCCAGGGCAAAAATTAAATAATTTTTTGATAAATAAGTCAGAGTCAATGAGGATGTCATAATGGACATTTTAACACATTTAATTGATGATCATAAAAATTAAATGTATCAAAGTTTGTGCTGTACTTCAAAGGAAATTTAGAGCCTAAATTGCACATAAACTTAAAAAGTAAAAAGACTAATACACGATGAACTAAGCTGGTATTTTAACATCTTAGAAAAACAGCAGCAAATTTAATGAAAGTCAACGAAATTAATACTAAAGGAAAAACAAATTAATATCATACAAACACAATGAAGATGATCCATGAAAACAAACACTATGTCTCAAAAGAACAAATAAATAAACTGGCATTTTGACCAAGAAAGAAATAGAGCAGTACAAATTACGAATATCAGAAATAATAAACAACAGAGCCATAATGCATCAAAATCTTATTAATAGTGAATTGGGTATAAAGATATAAACAAAATTCTCTATAATGAAAAAGTTAATTTAAAACACAATTTATACAAAGTGACATAGAATAAGCAGAAATAGAAATTTTGAATTGCCAAATAATGCCCATTAAAGAAATTGAATCTATGTGAAAAACCATTAAAATTTTCAATCGAATCCTCATTAAAACTACTAGAACTGCCAGCAAAGAAAACTCCCAGCCCAGATGCTTTCATCAGTGAATATTGACAAATACTTTAGAAAGAAACACCACCAATCCTCCAAGTTCTCTTCTAGATAAGGTGGAAGAAAATAGGGTCTACACCCTAAACCTGAAAAGCTCAGGGAAGGGCTGTCTGAAAGGCCTTACCAACTCAGAGACCAAAAATAGCCACATAGGATGGTCTGAAATTAACACTCTCTAACTAAAGGGAGTCATGGCAGGTAGTCATGTCCTAGTCCAGTATCTTTCTTGACAAAGGTCAATCTTGACCTTATTCGAGAAAGTCTGTGGTCTTTTTTCATCTACGGTAACATACCTTGGAGATGTCAGCACAATTTTCATTTTCCGGACCCCACAGAGAACAATCACTGCACCAGAGCAGAAACCACAGAATCTCCTCATTAGCATTGCTGTCATGTTCACTGTAAACTGTTAACACCCTAGACTCACCAATGTCAAAGTAGAATGTGTCACTCTGGCCAGGTGGCCCAGCTGCTTTGAACATTGTAATTACTTATTACATTCTAAACATTCATATTAAGCACTCTAATTGCTTATTATTGGTGTATAGAAATGCAGTCGATTTTTATGTAATGATTCTGTATTCTGTAACTTCACAAAATTCATTTATTAGTTTTAGTAGTTTTGTGGTGATGTCTATAGGGTTTTTTATATATATAGCATCATGTCACCCCCAAATAATGAGATTTTACTTCTTCATTTCTGATTTGGAATCCTCTTATTTCTTTTTCTTACAATTGCTGTGTAGCACTTTCAATGCTATGTTAAGTATAAATGGTGATAGTGGACATACCTGTATCATTCTTAATTTTAATAGGAAGAGCTTTCACCGTTTCACCATTGAGTATGATGTTAGCTGAAGGTTTGTCATCTATGACCTTTCCTATGTTGAGATATATGCCTTATATGCCCACTTTGCTGAGTTTTTATCATAAAAGGATGTTGAATTTTGTCAAATTCTTTATCTGCCTCTTTTGAGATGATCATATGATTTATATATTGTGCTATTATTGAGATGTATCACATTGATTGATTTCTTTTTTTTTAGAGCTTGGTGATATATATATATATATATATATATATATATATATATATATATATATTTTACACTTTTACAACCTGTTTATTTTTTTCTAATATTTTTATTTAACTATTTTTCCAGGACAGTTTTCTATTACTCCCATCCCAGAGTACCCCCCATGCTCCCCCTCCCTCCCATTTCCACCCTTCTCAGTTGTTGTCCATGTATCCTTTATATATGTTCCTCTAAATCCCTCCCATATTTCCCCTGAAAATTCCCTCCCCTCTCTCCTCTAGTCACTGTCAGCCTGTTCTCTATTTCAGTGTCTTTGGTTATATTTTCCTTCCTTGTTTGTTTTGTTGTTTAGCTTCCTGTTAAATGTGAGATCATATGGTATTTGTCCTTCAACACCTGGCTTATTTCACTCAGCATAATGCTTTCCAGTTCCATCCATGATGTTGGAAAAGGTAGGAGCTCCTTCATTCTTTCTGCAGCATAAAATTCCATTGTGTATATATACCATAGTTTTTTGATCCATTCATTGACTGATGGGCACCTAGGTTGCTTCCAACTCTTAGCTATTGTAAATTATGCTGCTATGAACATTGGGGTGCATAGGTTCTTTGGGATTGGTGTTTTAGGGTCCTTAGGATACAATCCTAGCAGTGGAATTGCTGGGTCAAAAGGCAAGTCCAATTTTAGTTTTCTGAGAAAATTCCATACTGTTTTCCATAATGGTTGTACCAGTCTGCAATCCCACCAACAGTGGACCAGAGTCCCCTTTTCCCCACACCCTCTCCAACATTTGTTGTTTATTGCTTTGTTTATGATAGCCATTCTCACCGGTGTAAAGTGGTATCTCATTGTAGTTTTAATTTGCATCTCTCTGATAGCTAGTGATATTGAGCATCTTTTCATGTGTCTCTGGATCCTCTGTATGTCCTCCTTGCAGAAGTGTCTGTTCAAGTCCTTTCCCCATTTTTTAATTGGGTTAGTTGTCTTCTTAGAGTGAAGTCGTGTGAGTTCTTTGTATATTTTGGAGATTAAACCTTTGTCTGAGGTATCATTGGCAAATATGTTTTCCCATACAGTTGGTTGTCTTTTTATTTTAATGCTGTTTTCTTTAGCTGCGCAGAAGCTTTTTATTTTGATGAGATCCCATTTGTTTATTCTTTCCTTTATAGTCCTTGCTCTAGGGGACATATCAGTAAAAATGTTGCTGCATGAAACATCTGGGAATTTCCTGCCAATATTCTTCTCTAGGACTTTAATGATGTCACGGCTTATATTTACGTCTTTTATCCACCTTGAATTTATTTTGGTGTATGATGTAAGTTAGTGCTCGAGTTTCATTTTTTTACATGTAGCTGTCCAGTTCTCCCAACACCATTTGTTGAAGAGGCTATCTTTACCCCATTTTATGTTACTGCCCTCTTTGTAGAATATTAATTGACTGTAGAAGGTTAGGTTTATTTCTGGGTTCCTTATTCTGTTCCATTGGTCTATGTGCCTGTGTTTATGCCAGTACCAGGCTGTTTTGATTACAGTGGCCTTGTAATACAGTTTGATATCAGGTATTGTGATCCCTCCAATTTTGGTCTTCTTTCTTAACATTGCAGCTGCTATTCGGGGTCTTCTATGGTTCCATATAAATTTTTGAAGTGTTTGTTCTATGTCTGTGAAATATGCCATTGGTACTTTAATAGGTATTGCATTGAGTCTGTAAATTGCTTTGGGTAGTATGGACATTTTGATGATGTTAATTCTTCCAAACCATGAACACGGTATTTTTCTCCATTTGTGTGTGTCTTCCTTGATTTCTTTCTTCAGTGTTGTGTAGTTTTCCACATACAGGTCTTTTACCTCCTTGGTTAGGTTTATTCCCAGATATTTTATTTTTGTTTTTGCTATATCGAATGGTATTTTTTTCCTGATTTCTGCTTCTGCTGCTTCATTTTTGGTATACATAAATGCCTTTGATTTCTGGATATTGACTTTGTATCCCGCTGTTTTGCCAAATTCATCTATTAGTTCCAGCAGTTTTTTGGTAGAGGCCATAGGGTTTTCCATGTATACTCTCATGTCATCTGCAAACAGCGACAGTTTTGTTTCCTCCTTTCCAATTTGGATGCTTTTTATTTCCTTTTCTTGTCTGATTGCTGTGGCTAGAACTTCCAATACTATATTAAATAGAAGTGGAGAAAGTGGACAACCTTGTCTTGTTCCTGATCTTACTGGAAAAGCTTTTAGTTTTTGTCCATTGAGTATGATGTTGGCTGTAGGTCTTTCATGTATGGCCTTTATTATATTGAGGAATGCTCCCTCTATTCCCACTTTGCTGAGTACCTTTATCATAAATGGGCGTTGTACTTTATCAAAAGTTTTTTCTGCATCTATTGATATGACCATGTGGTTTTTGTCTTCCTTTTCTATATGTGGTGTATTACATTTACTGATTTGCAGATATTGAACCATCCTTGCATCCCTGGAATGAATCCCACCTGGTCGTGGTGTATGATCTTTTTGATGTATTGTTGGATGCGATTTGCCAATATTTTGTTGAGGATTTTAGCATCTATGTTCATCAGTAATATTGGCCTAAAGTTTTCTTTCTTTGTTGTGTCTCTATCTGGTTTTGGAATTAGGATGATGCTGGCTTCATAAAAAGAGTTTGGGAGTTTCCCATCATTTTGGATTTTTTGGAATAGTCTGTGAAGAATAGGGGTTAGCTCTTCCTTAAATGCTTTGTAGAATTCTCCTGTGAAACCATCTGGTCCGGGGCTTTTGTGTGATGGGAGTTTTTTGATTACAGCTTCAATTTCATTTGCTGTTATTGGTCTGTTCAGGCTTTCTACTTCTTCTCCATTGAGTTTTGGAAGATTATATTTTTCTAGAAATTTGTCCATTTCACTTAGGTTTTCAAATTTCTTGGCATATAGTTCTTCATAGTAATTCCTTTCAATCCCTTCTATTTCTGTGGTATTAGTTGTAATCTCTCCTCTTTCGTTTCTGATTGTGTTTATTTGTGTCCTCTCTCTTCTTTTCTTAATGAGTCTACTTAAAGGCTTGTCTATTTTGTTTATCTTTTCAAAAAACCAACTCTTGGATTCATTGATCCTTAGAATTGTGATTTTAGTCTCCATGTCATTTAATTCTGCTCTGATCTTGGTTATTTCCTTCCTTGTACTTGCTCTGGGCTGTCTTTGTTGTTGTTCTTTGAGTTCTTGCAGGTGTTGGATGAGGTTATTTGTTTGAAATGTTTCTATCTATTTAGGTAAGCCTGGATTCCTATGAACTTCCCTCTCAGGACTCCCTTCGCCGTGTTTCATAAGTTTTGGGTTGTTGTGAGTTCATTTTCATTTGTTTCCAGAAACTTTTTTTATTTCTTCCCTAATTTCAATCTTGACCCATTCGTTGTTTAATAGCATACCATTCAGTCTGCATGCTTTTGGGTGTTTTGGGTTTTTTTCCTGTGGGGTTGGTTCTAATATCAGTCCCTTGTGGTCAGAGAAAATGCTTGGTATGATTTCAATTTTCTTGAATTTGTTGAGGCTCATTTTGTGTCCTATCATGTGGTCTATCTTTGAAAATGTTCCATGTGCATTTGAAAAGAATGTGTATTTAGCTTCTTTGGGATGGAGGGCTCTCTATATATATCAATTAGCTCCATTTCATCCAGGGTGTGATTTAAATGCTGCTATATCTTTGTTGATATTTTGTTTGGAAGATCTGTCCATTTTTGACAGTGGGGTGTTAAAATCCCCTACTATAATTGTGTTGCTGTCAATATCTTTCTTGAAGTACTCTAGGATTTTTCTTATATATTTGGGTGCTCCTATGTTCGGTGCATATATATTTATGATGTTAATGTCTTCTTGGTGGCTTCTTCCCTTGAATATTATGAAGTGACCTTCTGGGTCTCTCTTTATGGCCCTTTTTTTGAAGTCTATTTTGTCTAATATGAGAATTGACACCCTGGCTCTTTTTTCTTGACCATTTGCTTGGAAAATTTGTTTCCAGCCCCTCACTTTTAGACTGTGATGGTCCTTTGTCCTGAGGTGGGTCTCCTGTAGGCAGCATAAGTGTGGATCATGCTTTCTTATCCATTCAGCTATTCTATGTCTTTCGATTGGAGTATTTAATCCATTTACATTTAAGGGTATTATTGATAGGTACTTATTCATTGCCATTTTTGTACCACAGTTCCTCTCTGTCTGTCTCTTTTCCTTCCTTTCCTTAAAGCAGCCCTTTTAGTATTTCTTGTAGAGCTGGTTAGGTGGAGGCATATTCTTTTAGACTTCTTTTGTCTTGGAACCTCTTTATTTGGCCTTTTATCTTGATTGAGAGTCTTTCTGGGTAAAGTAGCCTTGGTTGTAGGCCTCTGTTTCTCATTACTTGAAATATTTCTTGCCATTCTCTTCTTTCTTGGAGTGTTTCCATTGAGAAGTCAGTAGCTAACCTTATTGGGGCTCCCTTTTATGTTCCTTCCTTTTTCTCCCTTGCTGCCTTTAGGATTCTCTCTTTGTCTTGAAATTTTGCCATTTTAATGATGATGTGTCTTGAAGTGGGCCTCTTCGAGTTCCTCTTGAATGGGACTCTCTGTGATTCCTGGATTCGTGTACCTTTTTCTCTCATCAAATTAGGAAAATTTTCGGTTATTATTCTTTCAAATAGTTTTTCTATCCCTTGTTCTTCTTCTTCTCCTTCTGGTATTCTTATTATTTGGATATTATTATGTTTCATATTATCTTGCATTTCTCTCAGTCCATCTTCATTCTTTTTGAGCCTCTTTTCCCTTTCTCGCTCTTTCTGGGAGATTCTTTCTACTGTGTCCTCCAATTCACTAATCCAATCTTCTGCCTCATCTATCCTGCTTTTCATTCCTTCTACTGTGTTCTTCAGTCCAAAATTGTATTCTTCATTTCCTCTTGTCCTTTGCTGATAGTTTCTATTTCCTTTTTCATGTTGATATAGTTTGCAGAGAGCTCATTGTAGCTCCCCTCTAGTTTCTGGTAGCTCCCCTCTAGTTTCTGGTAGCTCATTGTGAGTTCTTTGACTTTCCTGATAACTAGTGCTTTGAATTCAATATCTGATAGCTGACTTGCCTCTCTTTCATCTGACATTATTTCTGAGGCTTCCACCTTTTCTTTCATTTGGGCATTGTTTCTTTGTCTTCCCATTGGTTATGAGACTCTTCTAGTTAGCTTCAGCTTCTTAAATTAATCTGTTCTGACTCCCTAGGTTTATGGTGTGAACTTCTGTGGTAGAATTCCTGTGAAATTCAGTGATTCAGTCTCCTGCAGGTATCTTGATGTTCTCTGCTTCCACCTAATCCTTTCTTTGGGTGTTTGATCAGCTGGAGCGGGAGGCAAAATGGTTTATGACAGCAGGAGAGTACTTTATGATACTTACAGTCACAGCTGGTAGAGAAGAGATAGAAGACATTTAGGCTCTATATAGTGTTAACTGTTATCTTCAACACAATTTGCCACCTCTAGGAAAGGATTGACTAAAGAGAAGTCTCTTGTTAGGGAGGTAAGGCTTGTTAGTTGTATCTAGAAAGCAGTGAGGTTGCGGGTGGTCCGATTTTGAGGTAAGGTGAGAGTAAAGAATAGTAAATAGATGTAGTGTGTGAGCAAGTAGAGTTAATCACTACAGTAATAGAGTTCAGGAAACTGTAAAGTGGGCTAAGACCCGAGAGATGTGTTGTGAAGTATTTACAGTGATATAGAAAGCAACAAACAATCAAACAAACACACAAAGAAAGGGCAAGAGAAGTGAGGAAAAAGAAATAAGTTTGGGGTGAAATGAAGAAGGACTAAAACAGGAAAAAAGAAAGAAGAGGGACAGAGTACTGAAAGATACAGCAACAATAAAATTAAGAAATATATACGATTACTGAAAAAATTTTAAAAATAAAAGTTAAAAAAAGAACAACAACAAAAAAACAACCTCCTTCCTTGTTGGTTTCAAATTGTCCAATCCGGTTTTTCTGGTTTCAGTGGGACCCCTCTGTGGGCTGGGTTGTAGGCCCAGGCGCACACCCACCCGTCAGCCAGGCTACCAGACTGGGGTGCGGGTGCCTGCCCACCTGACAGGCTGCCTTGGTCCCACGGGATCTGGTACTGGTCCTTCCCAGTCCTGTGGCTAGGTGAGAAGGAAGTCGAGCTGCCTTCACAGGAGAACACCTCAGTCCACTTTCCAGTAAAAACTTCTCCAGAAAGCGTGCCTCTGAGCCCAGCCCAATCCCCAACCTGACTGGTTAGGACAATGTTCCTCTCAAATTTCCTGGGCTGGCAGGCTGGTGGGCTGGCAACCACAGAGATCGCAACTGAACATGGCCCCCTGTCCTTGCCACCCTCCCTGCACACCTAGGCAGACAGGTCTCTGCCACCCATCCCCGCCTAGATGGTGAGGGAGGGAGCCAGCTCTTCCAAGGACCCCAAAGCTGGCCCAATGCTCCACTGGGTGCTGGGCTCCCTGTGAGTCCTCTGTGGCACTGGCTACAGACGGAAGCCTCTATACCCCTAACACAGGGGCAGCGGCAGTTCCGAGGCATATTGTGATGGCCAAGGGCAGCCGGTCCTGCCGCTGCTGCTTTTGTCTTTACTCACAGTTGCTGGGCTCCCGCTGAGTCCTCTGTGGCAGACGCCCCGACACTGGCCATAGACAGAAGCCTCTGGGTCCTCAAAGCTGCGGCAGCAGCAGCTCCGAGGTCTTTACGCACCAGCTAATGGCTGCCACCGGCCTGGCTGCCTCCATCCTTACTCACGTCCCTGAGACCCCAACGACCTCTAGCTGTCTGGTTCATCACTATCTCTGGTCTCTAATTTTCATAAATGCTGGGGAATTGTTGGTTGGCGAGTAGATTGCGCTGTTCTTCTGTGAATCTGCCAGGATTTTCTCCCAGGTGTAGGAGAACTGGAGTTGCTCCCTCCTACTCCACCGCCATTTTCCTGTCTCTGATTTCTTATACTTGAATCATCCTTGCATCTCTGAGATAAATCCCACTTGGTCATGAAGTATAATCCTTCTGAAAGTAATGTTGTTAAGAATTTTTGCATTTATGTTTATCAAGGACATTGGCCTATATATTTTTTTATGTCTGTGTCTGTTTTTTGTATCAGGGTAATACTGGCTTCATAGTATGAGATTGGAAGCATTCTTACCTCTTCAATATTTAAAATAATTTAAGAACAGGAGTTAATTCTTCTTTAAAAGTTTACTAGAATAACCTGTGAAGCTATTTGGTCATGGGCTTTTGTTTGTAGAGAGTATTTATTACTACTTCAATTTCTTTCTTTTTCTGACAATAATTTTTCTTTTGTAATTACAGTTGACACACAATATTGTATTAGTTTCAGATGTACAACCTCCAGTAATTAGATATTATGTAACTTAGTAAGTGATCACCCAAATAAATCTCATACTTATCTAACACAATACATATTTATTAGAATACTGATTATATTGTTTATGTTCTATTTTACATTTCCATGACTATTCTGTATCTTCCACTTTGTACTTCTTAATCCCTTCAACATTTATGCTCATCCCTTGAAGTCCCTCCCACCTGATATGCTTCTCTTCTTCTTAAAGAAGACTCTAACATTCCATGTAATACTGATTTGGTGGTAATGCACTCTTTTATCTTGCTCTTGTCTGGGAAGCTCTTTATACATCCTATGATTCCAGAGGATAGCTTAGATGTGTAGATTATTCTTTGTTGTCAGTCCCTGCTGTTCATTCCTTTGAATATTTTGTGTCAATCTCTTCTGGTCTATAACATTTCTGTTGAGAAATCACCTGAAAATCTTGTGTGAGCTCCCCTGTATATAAATATCTGCTGTTCAAATTCTACCTTTAAGAGTCTCTCTGCCTTTAAACTTTGGCATTTTACTTATGATATGTGTGGTGTGGGCTTCTTTGGATTTATCCTGTTAGGAACTTCTGAACTTCCTGGACTTGCATGTATATCTCTTTCTTTTACCAGGTTACAGAGAATTTCTTTCATTTTTTCACACAGGCTTTCAATTTCTTGCTCTCTCTTTTCGCCTTTGGCACCCACATCATGTAAATGTTTGTGTGATTGACATTTTCCTAGATGTTCCTTATACTATTCTCATTTTTTGAAATTCTTTTTCCTTTTTTGCTGCTCGGATTGGGTGTTTACTTCTTCCTGTTTTCCAAATCTCTGATTTGATTCTCTGCTTAATCTTCTCTACTCTTGATTCCCTATAATGTGTTCAGCATTTTAGTTAGTATATTTTTCATTTCTGACTGCTTATTATTTTGTGTTTTCTTCTTCTATCTTTATGTTTCCTATCTCTTTGTTGATGTTCTCACTAAGTCTGCACATTATTTTCCTAAGTTCCATGAGCATCCATATAAACAGTATTTTGAAATCTGCATCTAGTAAATTATTTGTTCTTATTTTGTTTAGTACATTTGCTGCAGTCTTTTCAGTTCTTTCATTGGGACATGTTTCTTTGTTTCCTCATTATGGCATCCCTGTCTTTGTTCCCATATATTATGTAGAGCTGCTATATCTCTCAGGTTTGGTAACGAGGCCTTATATTGTAGGTATCCTTTGAGGTCCAGTAATACAGTCTCTACATTTACCTGAGTTGGGCACTTCAGGTGGACCCTCCTGTGTGAGACATGTACATCCTCCTATTGACATTGATACTTGATTGTCATGTTAATTGGAGATATTTACCCCAAGGTTGATTGGCTACCAGGACTGATTGCTACCACCATTAAGGATCAGGTGCATGGGGGCCCATCCATGAAGCAGGACTTACTTCAGTAGGGTTCTACAGTCTGCTAAGTCCACTCTTTCAGTGTCACTTGGAGAGGTGGTTTGGCAATGCTTTATTATGGCCTGAAGCTGTCCACCAGGTGCACTGGCTTTGGGTCCCTCTAGGAGATGCAGGCCAAGGTCATCACTGCCTGTGTTCTGGCTGGAGCCACCTGGCATGAGCTACAAAGCAATCTGTACATGGCTGGAACTTATGCTGGGCTTGGAGGTGTCCGGGAGAGACCAAGCTGTGAACCAAGGCCAGCTGTTGCTAGTGTCCAGCATGGGACTACTTAACAAGTTATATAAAACACACCAAGGACAATGGCTGTTCATCTGAGAAATTTTAGAAAAGTAAGAAGCATGAATCAGGACAGGCTGTTAGTATGAAAAAGCCATTGAAAAGGGCTTCAAATGGGTTTGGTCTCAAGGAATCACGAGGCCAAGGCTAAGGGTGTTAGCAGGATGGATGGAGAGTCAGATATGGCACCTTCCTGCTGGCTCTGTAGGGAGAGGGCACAGAAAAGGAACAATGGCCTTTGGCAGCAATTCTGTCTAAGAGAAAGATGTCCTTCCAGCTCTCGCCATAATGCCACGCCCTTCAGTTTCTCCCTGTGTGTCCCTAGTGCCTTTTGAGCTGCTACCCCAGTGCCAGAGCTCAGAGAGAGGAAATGCAAGTAAGCTTCTGAGTTGGCCCTTTAAGATGAATACTGGAACTCCAGAAGTGCTCTGTCTCACTCAGCAACAATCCTCACTAGTTTTTGCAGCCAGAGGTTATGGAGACTTCCCTTCCTGGCACTCAAACCCCAGGCTGGGGTCCTGGTGTGGCACTAAGACCACTCTCTTCTCAGGGGAGAACTCTTTACATTAAGATACCCCTCTCAAGTTTTCTCTGCCATTTGTGAGTGTGGGAGCAGTCCATTCCTTGTGTCCACCCCTCCTACTAGTGTTGTTGGGTTTCTTCTTTATATCCTTAGTTGTAGGTCTCTTCTGTTCAGCTAGGTTTCAGATGTTGATCAAAGATGGTTGCTCTGTAAATTAGTTTTGCGTGGCTGTCAGAGAATCAGGCACCACATGTACCTGTGCCACAACCTTGACCAGAAGCCAAACTACTACTGCTTTAATTACACTGCTAGGAGTGAATGTATCTACATTTTATATTTCTTCTTGTTCAGCATTGGAATGTTACGTACTTTAACAAACATACCATTTTCTTTTGGGTTGTTGGGTTTCTTACATCTAATTGTAATATTCTTTAGTGGATCTTTGTGTTTCTGTGGTGTCAGGTGTAACTGCTTCTCTCTCCTTGATGATTTTATTTATTTAGTCATTTTTTTCTTGATGAGTTTGGCTATATGTTTATTGCTTTTGTTTCTTTAAAAGAAACATCCCTTAGTTTTCCTGTTCTTTCAATCTTTTTTTCTTTTTCATTTATTTTTGCTCTGATCATAACTATTTTCTTTCTTCTGTTTACTCAGAGTTTCATCTGTTCTTTTTCTAGCTCCATTAGATGTAAAGGTGGATATTTTATTGGGGATTTTTCTTGTTTCCTGAGGTAGGCCTGTATGGCCATGAACTGCCCTCTTAGAAGTGCTTTGCTTTGTTCCATCAATTTTCAAAAATTGTGTTTTCATTTAGATTTGTTATAAGGTACTTTTGATTTCTTGTTTGATGTGCTTTTGATCCATTAGTTGTTTAGTAGCATGTTGCTTAGTTTTCAGGTATTCATTCCAGTTTCCTTCCTATAGTTGATGTCTAGTTTGTGCCATTGTAATCAGAAAAAAATGCTTGGTAAAATTTCAATCAAGAGAAATCTTTAGGCTTGCTTTGTGGCCTAATACGTGGTCTATTATAAACAATGTTCTATGGGAATTTGAAAAAATTTGCTGTGTATTTTGTGGAGATATGTTCCACAGACATCTGTTTTGTCAATCTGATCTAATGTGACATTTTAAGGCATTCTTTGTTTATTAATTTTCTGTCCAGATGATCTACCCATTGCTGTAAGTGTGGTATACATCCCCTTCTATTTCAGTATTACTTTGGATATCTCACTTGATGTTCATTAGTAATTGCTTTATATATTCAGGTAGTCCTATGTTGGGTGTACAGATATTTTCAAATGTTACATTCTCTACTTCAATTGACCACTTAATATTTGTGTAATGTCCTTTGCCTTTATTTTAAATTTTTGTTTAAAAAATCTACTTAGTTATAAGCATTGCTACCTCAAGTTTGTTTTTATTTCTATTTGCATGAAATATCCTTTTTTATCTCTCCATTTTGTGGCCATCTGTCTTGAATTTCCCGTCTATTGTAAGCAGCATATTGAGGAAGCAAATTTTTTTTAATCCATTGTTTTCTTTCTCTTCCACATTTTGTTAGTGACGTTTATTTTAGATATTTCTGAGCTGTGTATCCACAAAATATTTATGGTATGTTGAGTTGGGTTACATAGATTTTTGACCTTTGTCCTAATTTTTTAAATGCAAGATTTACTATATTTATTAAATATAACTGTAATGTTTTTCTTTTCTTATATTTCCTTATTTCTGGTTATGCCATTTCCTTTTCTTCTTAAAGAAGAGCCTTTAACTAGGAATAATAAAGACACACACAAGGATATTGCTAGCACTTATAATCACAGAACAGATATTAAATCCACCTTTTTATGAACAAGATCATATACATTAGCTTTTCCAACTTCTCTGTGAATGCTCTGGTTGTTTGTATGAGGATACTATATTTACTTTAAGGTGTGGGAGTTATATTTTAACTTCCTGATTGATTTCTCCTTGGATAAACATGAGCAAAGACAAAAGGGATTATTAGTTTGGAAAGAAGCATGTGTTCCAGCAAGATGTCTGTGAAATGAATTCCAGTTCTGCTGCTGCTACAGCTGAGTTGCCAGTTCAGCCCTGGGGGATGTGGAAAGGTGCTGGTGTGGCCCACAGATTATAGCCACTGGATCAATATGAAGATCATCCTGGATGAACTAGTCCAGAGAGGCCATGAAGTGACTGTTCTGACATCTTCAGTATCAATTCTTGTTGATCCCAATAAACCATCTGCTATTAAATTTGAGATTTATCCTACATCTTTTAAAAAAGGTGATTTTGAGAAGCTTTTCATGGAGTTGATCTCTAAATGGACATATGTGCGTAAAGATACATTTTGGACTCATTTTTCATTAGTGGAAGAAATCTTTTTGGAATACACTGACTTTATTCTAAAGCTCTGTAAAGATGCAGTTTTGAACAAGAAACTTATGACAAAACTACAGCAAGAGAAGTTTGATGTCATTCTTGCAGATGCTTTGGGACCCTGTGGTGAACTGCTGGCTGAGCTGCTTAAAATACCTCTTGTGTACAGTCTTCGCTTCTTTCCTGGCTATGTTGTTGAAAAACAGAGTGGAGGACTTCCATTCCCTCCTTCCTATGTACGTATCATGTTGTCAGAATTAAGTGATCAAATGACATTCATCGAGAGGGTAAAAAATATGGTGTATGTGCTTTATTTTGACTTCTGGTTTCAAATCTTTCATGAAGACTGGGATCAATTTTATATCAAAGTACTAGGTAAGTTGCTTTTATTTGGTAATATAAAATTCTAAGTTTCTTAGTGCCTTGGAAGGTGAGTTTGCATAAATATTAAGTGTTATATAGTAAAATGATAAAATAAAATTATAAATTGACCTCTCATTCTTACAAATATTATGGAAATGCTTAAATTATAGGGTCATTGAAGAATTGCCTCTTCTTACACACTTTAGTTTGATTTATAAACTGAACTATTTTGCAATATTACGTAAGGGATTCTTTCATGATATAGTGGCTCTATATCAGACACATGAATGTGCAATTTTGGGTTTCTAATGATTTCACTTCCCTTTACTAAGAACTTACAATTCATCCATTTAAATATCTAAAAATTTGTTGAGGGGTGGACATGTAAGTCAGTAAACTATCGGGTTGGGAGAAATGTTCATTTGTTTTTAAAGTACAAATAAAACACACATTTTTCTGTTTGACCAATAACTTTATTTTTTCTCTCTTTTTTATTGTTGTTCAAGTACCATTGTTTACATTTTCCCAACACAACTACTCCTGATGCCAGCCATCCTCACCTCCCACTGATCCTACCATGTTTTGGTTTTCTCCATGTGTCCTTTATACATGTTTTTTGATGACCCTGCCCTCTTCCATACTTGTTATCTCCTTCCACCTCTGACTGATTACTGACAGTTTGTTCTTTATTTCAGTGTTTCTGGTGATATTTCACTTCCTTGTTGTTTTGTTGATTAGGTTCCACTTACAGATGAGATTGTATGGTATTTGTCTTTCACCATCTAGCTTATTTCATATAGCATAATGTTCTCAAATTCCATCCATGCTGTCCCAAGAGTAGGAGCTTTTCTTTATTTTTGCTTCATAGTGTTCCATCGTGTCAATGCACAACAGTTTTTGATCCACTCATTTACTGATGGGCACTTAGGCTATTTCCAGCACTTGGCTATTGTAAATCATGCTGCTATGAACATTGGGGTGCATAGGTTCTTTTGAATTCATGTTTCAGGATTCTTAGGGTATAATCCCAGCAGTGGAATTGCTTGGTCAAAAAGGCAGTTCCATTTTTAGATTTCTGATGGAATTCTACACTGTTTTTCACAGTGGATGCACCAGTCCGCATTCCCACCAACAGTGCACTAGGTTTGCCTTTTCTCTACAACCTCTCTAATATTTGTTGTTTCTTTTTTTATTCCTGTTGGCCATTTTCACCAGTGTGAAGTAGTATTTCACTGTGGTTTTAATTTGCATCTCTCTGATGGCTAGTGATGCCGAGCATCTTTTTATGTCTCTGGGTCCTCTGTATGTCCTCCTTGAAGAAGTTTCTCTGCAGGTCCTTTGCTCATTTTTGATTGAGTTTTTTTGTCTTCATGGTGTGGAGTGTGAGTTCTTTATATACTTTGGGGGTTCAAACCTTTGTCCAAGGTATCATTTGCAAAAATATTTTCCCATACAATTGGTAGCCTTTTTATTTTGCTGATATTTTCTTTAGCCCTGCAGAAGCTTTTTATTTTGATGAAGTCCCACTTATTAACTCTTTCATTTATGTCCCTTGTCCAAAGGGACATATTCATGAAAATATTGCTGCATGGAATATCTGAGATTTTCCTGCCTACATTCTCCTCTAGGACTTTTATGGTATTATGACGTATGTTTAAATCTTCTATCCATCTTGAGGGTTTATTTTGTATATGGTGTAACATGGTGATCGAGTTTCATTTTTTTGCATGTAGCACTCTAGGTCTCCCACCATGATTTGTTGAAGAGGTTATTTTTACTGCATTTTATGTTTCTGCCCCCTTTGTCAGTATTAATTGACCATAGAGACTTTGGTTTATTTCTGGGCTCTCTACTCTGTTCCATTGATCTATGTGTTGGTTCTTAGGCCAGTACTAAACTGTTTTGATTTCTGAGGCCATGTAATGTTGTTTGATGTCAGGTATTCTAGTTCCCCGCACCCCCCACCCCCCGCCCCAGGTTGTTCTTCTTTCTCAAAATTTCTGAAGCTACTCAGGGTCATTTGTGGTTCCATATAAATTTCTGAAATGTTTGCTTTATATGTCTGAAATATGTCATTGGCATTTTAATAGGAATTGCATTGAATCTACACATTGCCTTCCATAGTATGGACATTTTGATCTTGATAATTCTTCCAATCTATGAACATGGTATATACTTCCATTTGCTTGTGTCTTTCCTAATTTCTTTCCTCAGTGTTGTGTAATTTTCTGAATACAGGTCTTTTACCACCTTGATTAGATTTACTCCAAGGTATTTTATTTTTCTTGTTGCTTTAGGAAATGGGAATTTTTTCTAATTTCTGATTCTGATATTTCATTGTTGGTGTACAAAAATGCCTTTGATTTCTGAATATTGATTTTGTATCCTGCTATTTTGCCAAGTTCACTTAGTAGGTCGAGAAGTTTTTTATGGAGTCTACATGTAGACTATGTAGACCCTAAATTCACCTCCAAATAATGACAGTTTTGCTTCCTACTTTCAAATTTGATGAGTTCTTTTTTCTTTCCTGATCTCTGTGGCTAGGACATCCAAAACAATGTTAAAAAGAAGTGGTAAAAGCAGACATCTTTGTCTTGTTCTTGATCTTAGTGAGAAAACTTTTAGTTTTTGCCCATTGAGTAGAATGTTGGCTGTAAGTCTCTCATATATGGCCTTCATTATGAGGAATGCTCCTTCTATTCTCACTTTGCTGATTGTTTTTAATGTAAATGGGAGCTGTACCTTATCAAATGATTTTTATGCATCTGTTGATATGATCATATGATTTTTGCTTTTTATTTCTTTTTGTGGTATATTACTTTTATTGATTTGTGGCTATTGTACCATCTTTGCATCCCTGGGATGAATACCACTTGATCATGATGTATGATCTTTTTGATGTATTACTGGATGTGATTTGTCAATATTTTGTTGAGAATTTTAGCATCTATGTTCATCAGTGATATTGGTCTGTAGTTTCCTTTCTTTGCCGTGTGTGTATCTGATTTTGGAATTAGGATGATGCTGGCTTCATAAAAAAAGTTTGGGAGACTTCCCTCTTCTTGGATTTTTTTTGGAATAGTCTGTGAAGTGTAGGGGTAAGGTCTTCCTTAAATATTTTGTAAAATTCTTCTGTGAAACTGTCCTGTCCAGGGCTTTTGTGTGCCAGGAGTTTTTTGATTTCTGCTTCTGCTTTGCCATCTATTATCAGTTTGTTCAAAGCATTCTTCTTCTTCATTCAGTTTTGGAAGACTATATTTTTCTAGAATTTTTTTAAATTTTACCCAAGGTTTCAAATTTCTTGGCATATAGTTCTTCATATTAATTTCTTATAATTCTTTGTATCTCTGAATTTTTGTTGTAATCTTTCCTCTTCTACTACTGATTTTGTTTATTTTGGGTTCTCTCTTTTTTATTCTTGATGAGTCTGCTTAAAGGCTTCTTGATTTTAGTTATCTTTTCAAAGAACAAGCTCCAGGATTTATTCATCCTTAGAGTTGCTCTTTTAGTGTCTATGTCATTCCTTATACTAATTCTGGGCTTTGTTTGTTGTTTCTCCAGTTCCTGTAGATGTAGAGTGAGGTTGTTTATTGGAAATTTTTCTATCCATTTTAGGTGTGCTTGTGCCACTATGAACTTCCCTCTGAAGACTGCCTTGTTCCTTTTGGTTTGAAAGTTTATATATGTATATATAACTTACTGACTATATATATGTGTGTGTATATATATATATATATATATATATATATATATATATCTTACTGACTAGATATATAACTTACTGACTACATATATATATAGTCAGTAAGTCATATATCTTATATGTACATCTTACTGACTATATATATAACTTAACTGAGTATATATATATAGTCAGTTAAGTCCATTTGATTAAGGTTTTGTTCAATACCAAAATATCCTTGTTGATATTTTGTTTGGAATGTCTATTATTTGTTGACAGTGAGGTGTTAAAATACCCTAGTATATGTGTGTTGCTATCTATGTCTTTCTTGAAGTCCTCAAAGATTTTTCTTGTACCGTTGGGTGCTCCTATGTTAGGTGCATATATTTTTATAATGTTTGTGTTTTTCATGGATTCTTCCCTTGAGTATTATGAAGTGTCCTTCTCTATCTCTTTTTTGGCCCTTGTTTTGAAGTCTGCTTTGTTTGATGTAAGTATTGCTACCCCAAGTTTTTTCTTGTCCATTTCCTTGGAATATTTCTTTCCAACCCTTCACTTTTAATCTGTGTAGGGTTTTGTTCTGAACTGCGTCTGTTTTATGCACCATATGTGTAGGTCGTGGCTTCTTGTCCATTCAGCTACCCTAAGTCTTTTGCTTGGAGCATTTAATCTATTTACATTTAAAAGTATTATTGATAGGTACTTATTCATTATTATTTTACTCCCTTTGTACCTGTGCTCTTCTCTCTCACTCTTTTTTTGTTCCTTTTCTTAAATCAGTGCCATTAGCATCTCTTGCAGAGGTTGTTTGGAGTGGGTGTATTTTTATTGCGTCTTTGTCTGGAAAGCTCCTTATTTGGCCTTCCATTTTAACTGACAGCCTTGCTGGGTAGTAGCCTTCATTGCAGGCCTTGCTTTTCATTACTTGGAATATTTCTTGGCATTCCTTCTGGCTTGAAGCATTTCCATTGAGAAGTCAGCTGCCAGCCTGATCAGGGCTCTCTTGAATATCCTCTGTTGCTGTTTCTCTCTTGCTGACTTTAAGATTCTCTCTTTGTGGCCCTGGCTGGTATAGCTCAGTGGATTGAGCTCGGGCCTGTGAACCAAAGGATCATGGTTCAATTCCCAGTCAGGGCACATGCCTGGGTTGTAAGCCAGTTCCCAGCAGGGGACACATGAGAAGCAACCATACATTGACATTTCTCTCCCTCTCTCTTTCCCTTTCCTTCTAAAGATAAATGAAATCAAATAAATAAGATTTTTTCTTTGTTTTGGAACTTTGCCATTTTAATTATGATGTTTCTTGGATTGGACCTCTTTGAGTTCCTTTTGATTGGGACCCTCTTTACTTCTGGGATTTGTACTTACTTCTTTCATCAGAGTAAGTTTCCCATCATTACTTCTTTAACAGGTTTTCTATTCCTTGCTCCTCTTCTTCTCCTTCTGTTATCCTTTTTATATTGATATTATTGCACTTTATGTTGTCCTGCATTTTTTGGAGTCTTTTCCTTTTCTTGCTCTTTCTGGAAGTTTTTTTTTTTTTTTTGGACCTTGTCCTCCAGCAGTCTGATTTAATCCTCTGCTTCATCTAAATTGCTTTTCCTTCCTTCTACTTTGTCCTTCAACTCAGAAAATTTTTTTTATTTCCTTTTGGCTCTTGTTGACTGTTTCTATATCCTTTTTCATGATGGTGTAATTTGCAGTAAGTTAAATGTACCTTCCCTGTAGTTTTTGGTAATTCTCAGTGAGCTCATTGAGCTTTCATATAACCATTGATTTGAATTCAATATCTGATCATTAAATTTACTTTATTTCATTTAGTATTTTTTCTGAGGATTCTTTCTTTCCCTTCATTTGGGGTTTCTTTTTCTTCCTATTATTTGCGTGATACTTTTTGTTTGCCTTGGCATCTTAAATTGACCTGTTTTGACTGTCTGAGCTGTTGGTGTGAACTTCTACAGTGTGAGACCAGGGAGATTCAGTGGTGCAGTCTTCTTGATATCCTGACCTTGATGATCCTGGGATGTGCATTATTCCATTATGTTGACTCTTTAAATGTAATTGGATATTGATTATTCTTGGGTCATTCTTTGGCTAATCCTTCCCTCTAGTGGTTGACAAAGAGTCAGTGTGCCAACCAAGTCTTGTATGCTGTTCCACAACAGCATAACAAATGCTGTGGTACTGCCACAACAAAACCACACCCCCCAAAATATCAACCCCAACATCCCACTATCAACAGCAAATGAACCAGTATTGATAAGGGAGTGTGCATATTAAGACTATTATAAGCAAGGAGAGAAATAAACTATAGTATCAACTCTAATGACTTAATATGTGCAAACTTGATGGACAAGAAATGAATGTTAAAAAGTCATGCCAGAAGACAATATCACTAATCATGGAGAAGACCACAGTGGATTTCTGCTCAGTACCTCTAGTATTTGTTACTGTTTTTCCTTTCTGAATCCACCTCTGGTGATGTCAATTGTTGACCCTATCTGATCTTAGGCAGCCTATTTGAGACATCCATGGATCTACTGTTCCTGTCTACATCCTTCAATTGTTAATCCAGTCATTCCACACTCAGCAGTCAGGCTTAGGTCCCATTAAGGAAGGCAGAATCCCTCCTGGTGTTGGGGCTAATGTTCTTCCCCAGCTGCTGTGGTTAGGAGAAGAGTGGTCTATCTAAGCATGATGGCTGCTATGGTATGGGGGATGACTCAGCACTGGGATCCCAGCAGATACTCCTGGTTCTCTCTCCAAAGCTGCTGTCCCAAGAATCTCCTAGGTCATCTCTAGCCCACTCGGCCTGTCACCTTTGCCAGAGCCCTGGATAAGTGTCTACAAATGAAAATTTGTGTGTTTGCCCTTTAAATGGCCCTTTTGCATCTTAATCCATACATCTCTGCCATATAGCAACCCTGCTGCTTTTTGCTGCCTGTGGTTACCTGTATAATTTTTGGTCTCTAGGAATGGGAATTTAGGCTGGGACTCCCAGAGAAAGGTTTAGATCCTACACTTTCCAGGGGATCCAACCAGTTGCTTCATTATCCCTCCAGCATTGCCACCTGTGGCCCCCAGCCAGCCCTCTCAAGTCTACACCACACTCCTTACCAGTCAGTTAGTGCTGAAAATGATTCTTCTGTCAGTCCAAGGTTATAAGGCTTCTCTCTCTCACTACTGTTCAGTTGTTTGTTCTGGGTGATTTCTCCACAATTTAGTTGTAATTCCAGATTAGTTCTGGGAGGAGGTCAGTATGGCTTCCACTCATTCCTCCACTATCATGCCTCCTCCTCACCCATAACTTTATTGAACAATGTACTCACCACTTTGTTCCACTACCTTCTGCCAGTTTCAGGCAACTTCATAATTCCATCTTCTAAAACTTTTTATCTTTTTAAGCAAAGAGCTATTCCACATACATTTTACAGTTTTCAAAGGAACAGAATTTTTTCCATTACTAGAATTTTGTGAAGACCTAAATAAATAGAAATCTGAAGGTGCAATGTCTGGTGAATAGGGTGGATGAATCAGCACTTCCCGGCCAAGCTGTAAAGTTTCTGCCTGGTCATCAAAGAAATATGTGGTCTTGAATTATTCTGATGGAAGATTATGTATTCTCTTTTGACTAATTCTGGATGCTTTTCTTTAAGTGCTGTTTCAGTTGGTCTAACTTGGAGCAGTACTTGTCAAAATTAATCATTTGGTTTTCTGGAAGGAGGTAACAATAGAGAATTCCCTTCTTTGGACAAAGATTGGCAGTTGGTGTGGTGCGTGGTTCTTTTGGTTTGCCCCATAGTCTCTGCTATTACACATTATTGTAAAGTATCCACTTTTTACTATCCATCACAATTTGTTTTAAAAATGGAGTGCTTTCATTACATTTAAGTAGAGAATCACATGCAGAAATATGGTCAAGAAGGCTTTTTTTGCTTAAGTTCTATAGAACCCAAAAAACAAAGCAGTTAACACAACCAAGCTGATGCTAATCATTTTAAATGCCCGATTTGGACATTTTGAGTATGTCATTTCTCTCCCATGTGGTATAATGTTAATTGTTCTCAATTAATGTTTTGATGTGGTTGCTATCAACTTGAAGTGGTCTACCTACCATGGAGCATTGTTCAGTGAGAAATCTCCAGCATGAAATTTCGCAAACCACTTTTGACACATTTGATCAATCACAGCACCTACTCCACACACTGCACACACTTTTTGTGTTTCAGTTGAATTTTTACCTATCTTAAAATAACAATGCATGGTATGCCAAAAATGTTGCTTATTTTCTTCCATCTTTATTATTTAAAAAGTTACACAAAAATTCAGCAAGTTTGATTGTATTTAAATGCACGCTGATATGACAGCTGTCACAATCTTATCTAACATAATTGTTTCCAATGAAGTTAAAGACAGCTAAGCACTACTAGAGCCAGCTGAAGGAAAAAACAAACAAACAAACATTTGTGCCAACATACATATTTTGTGAAAACTCTCCGTTTAAAGCCAAAATTAAGAGTGAAGACATCTATTTCACTTTATGAAAATATTCCAAATATTTTAGCTGTTATTTGAATTTTTTATTAATGTACAAGAGTTATTATGCTCCTAAAATAAACCAAATGCTGTTATAGTACCAGTGACTTGCTTGCTAAATTGTAGAAACCACAAAAAATAGTCTAGAGGAATGTGTTTTCATGGCTATGGTAAAATTAGTTCATTGAGATTTTGAAACACTGTTTTTATTTGCATCTATTACTGTTGCAACTTTACACAGTAAACAAAAACATGTTTAAGTCTATATTTGCTTATGTTAAATGTTTAATATGATTATGAAATTACTGATGTGATTTAGAGAAGAGAAATTATTAAACTTTATCATATGTATAGTTTATATATACAAACAACATAATATGAAGCATGCATTTTATATAATTATATAATTATTACATAACCATATTTGCTTATAAAACCACCAATATTTTAAAGGTCTTTGGCTACAATATTCCAAGCTTTCTCAGAAAATTAAATGGTACATTCACATTACAACATTCTCCTTTGATTTACTTTCTCTTTGCTTTTTTTTCTTTCAGGGAGACCCACAACTGTATCTGAGTTGATGGGGAAAGCTGAAATGTGGCTCATTCGAACCTATTGGGATTTTGAATTTCCTCGCCCACTCTTGCCACATTTTGAATTTGTTGGAGGACTCCATTGCAAGCCTGCCAAACCTCTGTCTAAGGTAAACCTATCCACGCTGGCTTTACTTTGCTTACTTTGCATATTTAGGAGTAATAATTCTGTGTTCCTCATTTAGAATGTCTGATCACACTGGGAAAGATATGAGACTAGAAGGAAAGTAACATGACAATTTGAAACTCATATATTTCTATACTATTACAAGAGTATGAAAATCATTATCACTGTAGGATAAAGAGTTATACTTGGCAGGCTATGGACATCAATCCAGTTAAATTAAGGCCTTCTTAATTCAATGCATAAGAAAATATCAGCCATAATTCAAGGAATACTTTTAATATCACTAGAATACTGCTAGGATAGGTGATGGGTATGTAGAGGAACAGACGCAATGTTTGCTCTCACACACAAGATATTCTATTTGAAAAGATATAAGCAAATAATATAAAGTGTGTGAAAAGTATCATAATAAAGAAAAAACGCAATGCTACTATAATGATAGAGAATATCCCACGGGAATGGATCATACTGCATCAGGAGTGACAACAGCAATCAGGCTAAGTGAGCATAAAAGATCTCTTTTTCTGTCCCTTTAACAACAACAACAAAAAATGCTTTCTATCCATGAACAAAAATGTCTCTATGGAAGTTGGCATCTACTATTACATGCCAGGAGACCAGGGAAGAATCTCGCCCACCTGCACATCAGGTAATAGGCAGAGAGACACCAGTACTGGCTGTGATGACTACAGGATGTTGTGAATTGTTCTGGCCTGTCCTGACTACAGTCCAGGAGAACCTACAAACCCTGACTTGGGCAGTCACCTATGGCTTAGGGAGCTGTTGTGGAAGTCAAAGTTTCCAGGGGAGTAGTTCCAACACACTGTTGGAGCACAAAATATATGCATTTAAATGCTCTGATATGAGGTAGAGACAAGCTTGACTTTTCCAGCATCACTCCTCCTCCAAGACAACACAGTTTAAAGCTAAGAGAGAGCCCATGATTTCTCCAACAGGGGATAGGATAAGTGAGTCAGTGGAGGGTGAGCTTTCCCTAGTGTGCAAAAGAGTCCTTTGGAAATGAACTTCCAAAGGGTTCATTTCTCTCACACAGCATCCAGAATATTGAATAAGAGCTCAGTAAATGTTGAAAGGGAAAAGATTGGAAGAAGAGCACATAAAATTCCCAGAGGACATTAAAGAGACACTGTTCCTGCTGACTGTACTCCCTCCTCCATCAGGAAGCCTGACCACAAACTAGGAAGAAAACCTCTCTTACAGATCCCCCAACTAGGCTGTGGGCACCAAAAGTGAATTGCATTCCAAACCCATACATCCTGCCCACTGCACTCAGCTCCATGTACAAACTGCTAAGCTTAGCAGCAAGAACAAGATTTGGGAGAAGGCTTCAGACCAAGAGCAGAATGCAGGCAAGGGTTTGCTCACAGGAGAGAAACTACACACTGGAGCTGTAGCACCACCTTCAGGAAAATAGAGAGGCTATCAGCATCCAGCCTGGTGCTTCATAGGGTGGAAGAAGGACATCCAGATATAAGAATTCACCCAGGAGAGAGAGCCAGAAGCAGGGAGCTGGCATATTCAGACAAGGTCTGAAAAAGCCTTATCTGTGTCAGTATTGACTAAAGGTATTTCTACCTTGAAAGCGGTAAAGATGGAAGTAGGAGACTGCTAATTCAAATACAAAAAACACTGCAAAACTTTAGACATGAAAACCCCCCCAAAAACCTTAAATCACCAAGTCTGACAACAATCTTCCAGCAACCAAATACACACATCAATATACACGATTTATGCCCCCCCCCCCAAATTCAAACTAGCCATGAGAGAAAATTCAATGATCTAGAAGGAAATAAAACCTTCTCTGGCATCAGTTGAAATGTAAAATCATTGCAACCACTATGGGAAAGTGTATCGATATTTTTGAGAAATTAAAAAAATCTGCCATATGATCCAGAAAACCCAATTCTGGATATATATCCAAAAGAAAGAAAAACAGAATATTAAAATATATTCATAAACCCATATCTATTGCACCACTATTCACCACAGCCAATAAATGCAAACAGCTTAAGTGTCTGTCAACAAATGAATGGGTAAAGAGGTGTGAACTACACACCAAGACATAACACACAAAACAGGATATTATCCAGCCATGTAAAAAAATGGAAATCCTACCATCTGGGACAACACAGATGGACCATGAAGGCAATATGCTAAGTGATATAAGTCACAATGAAAAAGGCAAATAATGTTGTGCGGGCGACATTCCTCACAAGTCCCCCCATTTGCCACAGATGAGAGTAAACCTGACTGAGACTTACTGTGATCTGCTTGGTGAAGAGAAGTGGCAAGTTTCCCAGGCGAAAAAGGCCTTGAGCAATGGCCAGTTCCTCAGGGGAAAAAGGTGTTGAGCCCCTTCCTCCAAGAGCTTATATTGGGTTGTAATACAGAGGAATACAGGGAGGCAAGGATCAAAGAGTAGATAACATTTCAAAGAAATCTGAGGGCTTACTATGAGTCAGAGTCTGTCAGTAACAGAGTTTTAGGGTTTCCTGCTCGAACCCTTAACATATGAATGAAAGCACTCTTAGCAGAGCAGATTTCACAGGTTTATCGGCAAGTTTTTTTCTCTTCTGTGACTTTTTAAAAATTTATTTAATTATTTTTCAAGTACAGTTTTCTGTCTATTACTCCCATCCCATCCCACCTCCCATCCTCCCCCCTCCCTCCCATTTCCACCCTTCTCAGTTGTTGTCCATGTATCCTTTATATATGTTCCTCTAAATCCCTCCCCTATTTCCCCTGAAATTCCCTCCCCTCTTCCATCTGGTCACTGTCCGCCTGTTCTCTATTTCAGTGTCTTTGGTTATATTTTGCTTGCTTGTTTGTTTTGTTGTTTAGCTTCCTGTTAGAGGTGAGATCATATGGTATTTGTCCTTCAACACCTGGCTTATTTCACTCAGCATAATGCTTTTCAGTTCCATCCATGTTGTTGCAAAAGGTAGGAGCTCCTTCTTTCTTTCTGCGGCATAGAATTCCATTGTGTATATGTACCATAGTTTTTTGATCCATTCATTGACTGATGGGCACCTAGGTTGCTTCCAAGTCTTGGCTATTGTAAATTATGCTGCTATGAACATTGGGTGCATATATTCTTTGGGATTGCTGTTTTAGGGTTCTTATGATACAATCCTAGCAGTGCAATTGCTGGGTCAAAAGGCAGGTCCAATTTTAGTTTTCTGAGAAAATTCCATACTGTTTTCCATAATGGTTGTACTAGTCTGCAATCCCACCAACAGTGGACCAGAGTCCCCTTTTCCCCACACCCTCTCCAACATTTCTTGTTTATTGCTTTGTTTACGACAGCCATTCTCACTGGTGTAAAGTGGTATCTCATTGTGGTTTTAATTTGCATCTCTCTGATAGCAAGTGATATTGAGTATCTCTTCATGTGTCTCTGGATCCTCTGTATGTCCTCCTTGGCGAACAGTGGGTTACAAAATCAATATCCAGAAATCAAAGGAATTTCTGTATACTAACAATGAATCAGCAAAAGCAGAAATCAAGAAAAAATACCATTCAATATAGCAAAAACAAAAATAAAATACCTAGGAATAAACCTAATCAAGGAGGTAAAAGACCTGTATGCAGAAATCTACACAACACTGAAGAAAGAAATCAAGGAAGACACAAACAAATGGAAACATATACCGTGTTCATGGATAGGAAGTCTTTTTGATGCTAGATTTTTCCCTAGGACATGCTCTAGCAAGGCAAAAAACTGCACCCCTCCCCATCAGGTATTCAGGAGTACGTGGATTAAAGCCAAGAAGTGCTTCTCCCAGAGGATGAGGGGACTTGGGCTATCTCAAAGCTGAGGGGCAAGAGTCAATTGCTCTTTCTTATAGTGCCCCCCAAGTTCTCCCATGATGGCCTCCCAAGTGATTGTGTCTGGCCTAGTTTGCCCCTCCTCTGAGGGGTCTTACCCATCAAGGACTTCTATCGATGCTTTAGGGGCAGGGAAGAAACTGAGGCAGCATTTGCTACCAGAAACAAGCTTTGTGTCCTGTGGCTTGCATTCCAAAGGTCACTGACTCATCCTTAGCCACGGGGAGGTAGAGAGTTATAATTTCTGAAACCAAGCAGAGCAGTCCACAAAATAATGTGTCATACACTTATACTTGGAATCTAAAAATGCAAACTCTTAGAAACACAGAGTAGAATGATGATTAGTATGGAATGGTGAAAAGGACACAGGAGGTTGACAAGAAGTTGAGCAAAGGGAACAAACTTGCAACTCAAAGTTGATTAAGTTCAGGAGATGTAATGATTGTAGCCAGCAGTGCTCTATTATATACTTGAAAGTTTCTAGAGACTAGATACTAATTGTTCTCACCACACACACAAAAAGATAAGTATGTGGCCAAATGGACATGTTCACTAATGCTAAGGTCATACTTGTAATACACTACATAAATGAATCAACTCAACACACTTTGCATGTTAAACTTACAGAATGTTCTATGTCAATTGTATACTAATTTCTAAAAAAAGCATAAAATAATGATTAGAATGAAAAATTAAACTTTTCATGTTAAAGGGTTAGGTTATTATTTTCCAAAGAGAAACAATAACAATTTAAAACAAATGATCAAAGAGGCAGAAGAAATCAGTATGACATTTGAACCAGATATCCATTAAACATTTCACTCTTTACATATGTGGGGTGAGGGTATAGTAAGTACATTGAACAATTAGAAATTTCTCTAGTAGAGAAGGTAATGAAATTTTAAAACTGATAAGGATTGGGGAACACAGAATAATTCTGAAAAAATTTGGGGGGAACATGACTTTACCAGGAACTTTATATTCATTGACCTGAGCTACTCAAGAGGGTGACCAGATCTCTGCTGCTGAAGGCCCATGTGTCCCACCACAGGACACATGATCCCTGGGGGTCTCATGAGGTGGTGATGAGGGCTCCTGCCGCTGCTCGTAGCAGCAAGGGTGGTCGTGAGGTGAGGCGAGGGACTTAAAAGAATGGAGAGGACCATAAGCTCTGCTGGCAAATGGCAACTTTATTCAAGGAACTGCTGGCTTATATGCAGAACTGCAGTGGCCTGAAGCAAGGCCGCAAGGAAATGAGAACAATGTTGTTTTACAAAAGTTTGTACACCACTCCCGAAAGCTATTAAGAGGGCAAGATGTTCTCATATCCTGAGAACATTAGCCCGAAGATAACAATGTCCTCATGACTATCACTTCCTTGGAACATGACGCATATGCCAAGATCTTGTTCTTTCCTTCAAGGCTGAGAAGGAGAAGGTCCGGAAGATGTCAAGATACCCGCCGGCTCCAGGGACCAGAAACCAAGTCCCTCCACCATTTTCACAGTGGGGGACTCTGTCCTTGGTCCCCTGCAGCCTGGCGGGCTCCCACAGGCTCCTCATATCTAGTTACATGTAGCACATTCTACTAAATCAATCATTTTCAATATGATTTCAGAACAAAAGATGTCATTTGTAAATAAGCCATAAAAATAGTCACTTAAATAAGTACCTATACAAGTACAATTCTGGAATCTTACAGCTACTTCATAGAAATTTCACACAATAATACCAGAATCATATATTATAGTGATTCTCCTGGTACGTAAAGTGATATAGGGGAGAGGTCTGAAATGTCACTGTAAAGAGACTATGAACTCACATTCATGCATGAACACAATGAATATATACCTCCATGTAGAGCAAGTCCTCCTGACAGGTAACTGAGGGTTGATGGAGCAGCTTCAGCACAACAAAAGCAGAGAGATTACATAGAGAAGGTTGAGAATCCGAGAGAACTCTGGATTCTGTGGAAACTTTTTGGGATTGGAGGTGCCAGCAAGTGCAATTGTTTACATTCTCTTTCCTCAGAAAACATGGGCAGAAATTTAATTCAAATGCAGTAGTCCATGTGCAAGGCCTCCAAAGTGTGCCCTAGCCTGCTCACCCCACACCCACTCTAAGCTCAAACAGCCCAACTGCCATGACACTGCTGCAGCCACATGCCCCTGGCAGCGCCCAACCCAGCCAGCCAGGCTAGCAGGGTGCCCCTGGGGTGTGCACTCTGGAAAACTCAGCCTATGTATGCCTTCTCTGTGGCTACCCTGTGTGCCTTAAGCAACCACTTCAAAAGCCACTCCATTAGGACAAGTAGCTCTTTATGTAATCCTTAAAAATAAATACAGAATATAAAATAAATGAGAAACCACAAAATACTGTTCCCATGAAAGTATAAAAACCTCAGGAGTAAAACCTCTAAAGAAACAAAGATAAGTCATTTGCCTCATAAAGTTTTCAATACAATGGTGATGAGGATGCTAATCAAACATGACAGAAGAATAGAAGACCGCAGTGAGAACATTAACAAATAGTTACAAAATATAAAACATGACCATCTGAACTGAAGAGTACAATAACTAAAATGAATATATATATATATATATATATAGAGAGAGAGAGAGAGAGAGAGGAATCAACAGATTAAACAATAAAGAAGAATAGAGTAGCAACTTAAAAGATAGAAATGTGAAAATCAGGAGAACAAAAAAATAAAGAATTAAAAAAAATGAAAAATAGTTTAAGACACCCCTGGAACAATATCAAAAATACAACCATTCACATTATAGGAGCCCAGAAAGACAAGAGAGAGACAAAGGGGCAGAAAAACTATTGGGAAACAATGGCTAAAAGCTTTTCTAATCTGTAGAAGGAAACAGACATCCAGGTCCAGGGAGTTCAGAATCTATGACAAAGATGAATGCAAAAATATCTTCCCTGTGATATGTTATAATTAAAATGACAAAAGCTAATGATAAAGAGAGGATCTTGAAGGTAGAAAGAAAAAATAGTTAGTTACCTATGGAGAAACATCTTAAAACTATCAGCTGATTTCCACGGAAATCATGCTAGAAGGTTGTAGCACGGTCACATGCCAGAAGGTTGTAGCAGAATATATTTCAACTGCTAAAAGAATAGAACCTGCAAACTAGAATACTCTGACAGAG
This sequence comes from Sturnira hondurensis, assembly GCF_014824575.4. Taxonomy (NCBI): domain Eukaryota; kingdom Metazoa; phylum Chordata; class Mammalia; order Chiroptera; family Phyllostomidae; genus Sturnira; species Sturnira hondurensis. Next base: position 132,767 of record NW_028094297.1, read on the forward strand.
AAGCTTGTCATGGAGCATCAATGAAGACTAAAAATTTTTCAGATAAGCAAAAATTAAAGTTCATTGCTAATAAATTTGCTATATGAGAAATGTTAAAAGGCCTTCTTTAAGCAGAAATAAAAAGTCCATAACCAGGCATAAGAATGAAATCCCACTGGTAAGCTAAGCATATAATAAATACAATAGAGTGGCCATTTAAAAAGTACTGGGGGGAAAAAGGTCAACTATAACTGAATAAAAAAACAAATGAATTAAACACCTAGGCAGAAATAAATAAATAAATAATATTCACAATGGGAAATATGGTCAATAATGTTGTAATAACTATGTACAGTGGTAGATGGTACTAGAAATAGTGGGGGGCCACTTCACAAATTATATAATTATGTAACTACTATGTTGCACACCTGAAACTAATGTAAAATAATATTAAATGTCAACAGCTGTTTAAAAATAAAATAAAATGAAAAAACTAGGGAAGATGGCGGCGGAGCAGGACAACAGATTTCGCTTCTCTCCACGCACAGGAGAAGGACCTGGCTGATCTGCAGAGGAGCACAGCAGATGCCAAACTGGGACCCAGCATATAAGAAGGCAGGACTCCAGAGAGTGTAGTGGACACTGAACGACCATAGGTTGAGGAGAGGAGACGAGGGCAGATCAACAAGGTACAGGAGAGCGGCGCAGAGGTGGTGGTGGGCCCCCTGCCAGGTCGCGCCGCCACGGTCTCTGAGAGGGGAGGGTGGACAACACCGTCCCTGGGAGAGAACAAGTCACCGGCACCACCCCCATCTGGCAGGGCGCAGATTGGAAGACACCATAAGAGATCGGTCTGCCAGTAGTGGCAGAGAGAGGAGTGAGCATTCGGAAGCAAACCAGAAAACTCTGATAACCCGTGGAGTCAGGTTGCTGGCTTGGGAGAACTGAGAGTTGCCAGAGCATTCCCTGCTTCGAGGGGCCTGTGTCTGCCCTTGAGCAGTCCCAGGGAGTCTCAGGCTGCTGGCAGGGCCTCCAGAAGTGGGTCAGTTTCGAGCTCCATCCCTACTCAGCTGGCACAGACCAGCTCCATTCCTGCTCAGCTGACGCAGACTGGGAGGCACTGGGAGTCAAGCATTTACCTTCGGCTTGACCGGCTGCAGGTCACGCGCGCCTTCCCGCCCCCGGTTCCGTCAACCGCCCATCGGCCCATCTCAGGCTCTCTACTTGGGGAACCGCCACTCTCGCGTGCTTTCCCGGCGGGGCGGGGTCTGCGCTGACCCTTGGCTTGGGGAATGGAGAGTCACCCAGGCGATCCCTGTGGCGCAGGACCTGCACCAGCTGGCGAACAGTCTCCGGGAGTCTCGGGCTGCTGGCTGGGCCCCAGGAAGAGAGCCAGTCGCCAGCTTCACCCCTACTAAGCCGGTGCAGACAGGAAACACAGGGAGTCAGGCTGTTGCTGTTGGTTTGGGAGAATTGTGAGTAGCCCTGTGTATTCAGCCACAACACAGGGAAAGGTCCACACCCAAGCCTATGGGAACAAGAAAGCCTGGCTGGGAGCACACACCCTCATGTCAGACCAGGGCTGGGAAGCCTGGGAGAAAATCCGCTCTCAGTAGGTAAAGGTACTCAGAAAAATGGGAATAGAGGGAGCATTCCTCAATATAATAAAGGTCATATATGAAAGACCTACAGCCAACATCATACTCAATGGACAAAAACTAAAAGCTTTTCCACTAAGATCAGGAACAAGACAAGGTTGCCCACTTTCACCACTTCTATTCGATATAGTATAAGTTCTAGCTACAGTGATCAGACAAGAAAAGGAAATAAAAGGCATCCAAATTGGAAAGGAGGAAACAAAACTGTCGCTGTTTGCAGATGACATGAGAGTATACATGGAAAACCCTATGGCCTCTACCAAAAAACTGCTGGAACTAATAGATGAATTTGGCAAAACAGCGGGATACAAAGTCAATATCCAGAAATCAAAAGCATTTATGTATACCAAAAATGAAGCAGCAGAAGCAGAAATCAGGAAAAAAATACCATTCGATATAGCAAAAACAAAAATAAAATATCTGGGAATAAACCTAACCAAGGAGGTAAAAGAACTGTATGTGGAAAACTACACAACACTGAAGAAAGAAATCAAGGAAGACACACACAAATGGAGACGTATACTGTGTTCATGGTTTGGAAGAATTAACATCATCAAAATGTCCATACTACCCAAAGTAATTTACAGATTCAATGAAGAACCTATTAAAGTACCAATGGCATATTTCACAGACATAGAACAAACACTTCAAAAATTTATATGGAACCATAAAAGACCCTGAATAGCTGCTGCAATTTTGAGAAAGAAGAACAAAATTGGAGGGATCACAATACCTGATATCAAACTGTATTACAAGGCCACTGTAATCAAAACAGCCTGGTACTGGCACAAAAACAGGCACATAGACCAATGGAATAAAACAGAGAGCCAAGAAATAAACCCAACTCTCTACAGTCAATTAATATTTGACAAAGAGGGCAATAACATAAAATGGAGTAAAGACAGCCTTTTCAACAAATGGTGTTGGAAGAACTGGACAGCTACATGCAAAAAAATGAAACTTGAGCACCAACTTACACCATACACCAAAATAAATTCAAGGTGGATAAAAGACTTAAATATAAGCCGTGACACCATTAAAGCCCTAGAGGAGAGCATTGGCAAGAAAATGTCAGATATTCCACGCAGCAATATTTTACTGATACGTCCCCTAGAGCAAGGAATATAAAGGAAAGAATAAACAAATGGGATCTCATCAAAATTAAAAGCTTCTGCATGGCTAAGGAAAACAGTATCAAGATACAAAGAGAAGCAACAGCTTGGGAAAACATATTTGCCAATGATACCTCAGATAAGGGTTTAATCTCCAAAATATACAAAGAACTCA